>NW_026884615.1:0-57304 GCF_032173495.1 Musca vetustissima
ACGAATTATGGTGGTTATAAATACACAAGGATATATACGCGTGTGTCTGTATGTTTGTGTATACGAGCAGCACATAAAAGCAAAACCTTATTTCATAGATGTACACATACACAGTCACTCAGACACACTGCAACAACAAGAAAGTGAGCAAACAACAAAATGTGGAATTGTGAAAGCAAGGAATAAAAAAACTAGCAGAAGAGAACGAAGATGAAGCAAAAATCAAACGGAAAAAATATATTTCACAGCAAAACTTATTCGCTTTCCGAAACAAATTTGAACTATTTGATCGACACTATTTGTAAACAACCATCATCGAAACACATCGATGATTCAAAGGCAGCCCGAGCAAGGAACCATCATCGTCATCATAGAACCATTCTTCCGGATGGGTTTCTTTCTTTTTTTCATATTTTGTTTATTGGGATTCGAACGAAAACATATTTTTGCCACCATACAAATAATCCAAGAGACCCATACACATCCAGCAACTCACACACACATACACACTTAAGCTTGCCACTTTGCCACTTATACGATATATGTGTGGCATAACTGCCAAATACCATGCCACGCCAGTGTGTATTGGTATTAGTATCCGTTACATTGTATCCTGTAGATGGAGTTTATGTGATTGTATGGATATATTTTCGGTGTTCAGTGAAGGAAAATATTGTTACTCATTGAATTGGAAGATTGGCACACATGCATACAAACACACATACCATATATATATTATTAAAAAACAAGCGAATGTGTGCCAAACAAAAACCAAGTGCTAACAAATATTTATAAATATTGTTCCCCTTTGAAATTTAAGGGAACAATTATTTCCTTGAAAAACGTTGAAGGATACAAACATTTCTGAAGGCCGGATAAGTTACAAAAACAATTAATTATTTTGTGTTTAAAATCTGGCCCTCTGAAAAATCAAAGTTTAGATCAAATGAGACACTCAATTCGCTTGATACGAGATTTAAAATTTTTTCAACACTTTATAGGAGGTTACTAAGAAAAGTGATCGGATGAGTGCTTTCCTCAGATTTGATCTAGGTAAAAATATTATGATGGGCAATCAATAGATCCAATCAAATTCTCCATTCGGTTCATATGAAATGTATACGTTTTTGTTTATTCAAAAATTTTCAAAATATTGCGGCACTAGAAAGTGTGAAGCGGTGTATCTCATCTGCAGACTTGATCTAAATTGGATAAAAATATTATAATGTACATAGTTTGAAAATTTGTAGCTTTAGAGATACTTTCGATAACATTTTCAAACATTATATTAATAGATTGTGCACATAAATCGCATACTTCACTAACACGTTATTTTAGGATAAATTGTTAGCAAAATATTGTCGATATTGTGGGGGATGTACTGATGTTCCCTATCTTCGAACTTGATTTAAGTTAGGACCTAATCTTACGATGTGCAATGTAAAATCGGTACGTAGCGCCGGATCTCCTAATCTCCGATCACCAGACAAAGCTCCCAACCAGCAAAGATGATCGGCTGGGGAAAGTAGTTGCTTTAATCGAACCTTATAAGCCTTAAGACCCAAATCATTATTTGAATTGTAGCGTAATGATGTCTATGGAATCGTTTTCTTCGAATTATTTTGGAGTCGAATTATTTATTTTCGGCACAACTCCATTTTGTATCTCTCCAACACCATGTTGTATCTCAACTCCGAACCCTTTGTCATATAAGAAACAGCGGGACAAAGCTTTGTTGAATATACTTTTGTTTGGATCCACACCCTTTCTCTCAACATCTCGAATATTTTCCGATATCATTTCTGCATACATACCTTTAATTGTCCTAATACTAAGGCGAACCTTTGGATAGTTCTAACTGATGGTAACATACCGTGTCTTTGGCGAAAAGTTCTCGAAAGACCTCCAACAAATGTTTCAAAATAATGTATAGAATTTGTGTAAAGAATCTTTTAAGCTATGAACAAGAATCTCCCAAAAATATATATTTTTTAATAATCCTAGCTATAGATGCGAATTCCTTCAGAAATGAGATCAAATGCAATTTTCAGAAATATTTGAATAGCAAAAGAAATGAAGAAGCTCTACAAAAAACTTCAGATTCAGTAGGGTATATAGTTTTATTTTCCTAGACTAAAAATTGAGGTAACGATAATATATTGTTACTTGTGAAGTGCCCGCTACTTCGTATCAATCCTTTATCCTTCAGTACTTGTTATTCCCATATGTGCTAATTTTCAAATCTTCTTCAATCCTGCTTTCAAATAGTAATCGTAAGTCCAAATTTATGAATTCCAGCTCAATTTGTTCACCAAAATCCAAATTATTTAAGATTTGGTGCAATTTTGTAATTTTCGTACCCATATTCCAAATTACACCAAATTTAGTACTTTTCGTACCCATATGTAAGAATTTCCAATACTACCTCAGTCGTGAACTCCAATAAAAATCTTAAGTCCACATTTACGGATTCCTGCTCTATTCGTTCACCAGAATCCAAATTGTAAACATTACTTTTCGTAGGCGTAGGTACTATTTTTCAACTATTATTTCTCTAAGAGTAATTTAAAGATCCTTCAACTATCCGCTCACATAGATCCAAATTGTAGCATAATTAGTACCATTTAGTACTTTCGTATTTATATGTTTAAATTTCAAACACTACCCCAATCTTCTACTCTAAAATTCTAACATTTTGTGATTTTCGTATCCATAAGTACGAAATTCCAATACAACCTTAATCCTGTAACTTTAATTCCAAATTTAAGTTATCCACTTAGTACACATAATTAAGAATTTTCAAAAATACTTCCATAACTCAATCCTGCACTCCAACCGTAATCTAAATTGTACCATTAAATACTTTTCGTGCCCAAACAGATTGTATCAATTTAGTAACCATAAATACGAATTTCCAAAACAACCTAAATCCTATACTCCAGGAGTCATTTTAATTCCCAATTTCAAGACCCCAGTTCTATATGTTCACCTAAATCCAAGTTAAATCAAATTTAGTACTTTTCGTACACATAAGTACGATCTTTAAAGCTACCTCAATCATGTACTCCAATAGTAATCCCTATTTCTATTTTCAGGATACCATCTCTACACCCTCAACTAAATACAAATAGTACCATTTAGTACTTTTCATGCACATAAGTACGAATTTTTAAAACCATTTTCATAGATCAAAACAAACTAAATTTAGTAAAGTTCATTCAGTACTTTTCGTACACTTATAGGTCAAATTTTCAATAACCTAACTTTCCATTAGCGACCCACATTCCAAATCTCAGAATTCTAGCTCTTCCCGTGTGTCTAATACAAATGGTAACATATGAAGTACATTTTTGCACTTTTCGTAACTTTCGAGTTCGAATTTCCAAAAACACAGCCTTACCTCACGCCTACACACCAACAACAACCCACACACAAAATTTCCGTTTCATCTGAAGATTTAAATCACTCACTTATCTCTAAGTTCTAAGCTAAGATCAGCTATGCGTATGATTTATTAATATTGCTCATTCGCTCCCATGAGAATGTTCGATTCATGTTCTGACGATAAAATATTATTTGAAGGTAACAAACTACACATTCTGTAAATATTTATGAAATATTAAATTTATCAAATATTATAAAACTTTCCTAACAGAACATTAGCCAAATAAAGTTATTTTTAGTAAAAATGACTTAAAATATAATTTTTTTTCTATTACAATATTCCCCCAAAAGGATATATCGAAATTGTTTTAAATTCTCTGTTCATCATTCATATCTAAATTGTTTTGGAAAATTTAATTATACTGTTTTAATCAATTCACAGGGTGTGTGTGTGAGTGGGTTGTTGCGGGTGAGGAAGAATGTTTGTGACATTAGGCAACCTCAACGTGGGACATGTGAAGGCCCAATACAAGTGGTCGTCAACACTTGCGATGGCGATGATGACGACGACAACGACGAAAGGGTGAAGTGGACAAACTAACAATTTCCAACATTTGGCAACACATTGAAGCCACAGTCATGTCAATGTGCGGTAATTTGGTGGCAACAAAATGTCATTTACCCAAAAATTTCATCAAACATATCAACTACATGATGTGTGACACAAGCAGAGTAAGAAGAAGTTTTTTGTGGTGGCGGAGGCGTTGCTTGGTCGTTGGGGGTGCAAATATTTTATAAAATTTAATACCGGCTTGCTAGTTTGTATCCAGGACCTTTAAGTTATTTTTCCTTATAATTATGAAAAACATAGAGGATGACGCTCAGCAATGACAAAGACTGGGTTCAGCAAAGACAGAAGGGTAATTCTTTGCTTCGCCCTCATAGCATGAAGGTGATTATAGAAATGTAGACTAAATGAACTTCTATTTATTTATAAAATTTACAAACCTTATGAAATTTTCCCTACAGGGAAAATTGTGTCATTGACATCGTACGCCTCGTATGTATCCATTTGCAGTAGACTAATTAATAATGAAATATTTCTTAAATTACATACATATTTAAATGAAAATATGTATCTAATCGACAATTAGAATATTTACATAATTGAAAGTTGCCAGTCATCATGCTGTTTCTCCGAATCCACAAATCAGTTACGTTTGACTCAATTTAATTCAAATTTAAAGTGTTGCAACATCTGTCACTTTTAATTATGTCTCTTGACAGTTGAAAGACTTTTGCAACGATGCCAAACACAGAGAACAAAAAAACAATCATCGGATTTTTTTTTTTAATCGTATCTGAACAATTAATGTTTCCATATATAAAAATGTAGCTCAGCACTTCTCCGTCCCGCCACACTACAAATGTTCGCTCATTCACAAACCTTTGACACACATTTGGCGAACTATTTTAGTCGAGGAGGTGGGAGAAGTCACAAAGCCAACACTCGGGAATGTTGCTGCTGCGGCTTCTGCCGTTGCAACTACATCTTTTGGCGTTATTCCTTTTGTGCAACACAAAATTGTCATCGTCACTAGGATGTGGTTTAATAGTTTTGTTAGCCAAAACTGCAACATATGTTTCCTGGACTCGTTTGGGTTCTTTTGTTTTATTTCTATAGAATATTTTGTGCTGATTATGCAGTTGTTGCAAAATTGCACGAAAATTAAGAGATTGAGGGAGAGCACAATAGGAAATTATTGGTATGATTAACCCACACCAAATGAAGAATAAACCCATTGTCCCAGACACAATCTGTAATTAAATGATTTCTTTTAAATGAGTGTAAAAATTATTTGCATCAAATGCTAAATTATGTTGAAAATTATATTTGGCATAGAATTATTTGAAAACAATGTGTCTATAGAAATCACATTCTACTTTTTTACTAATACTTTTTTTTTAATACTAAATATAATACACCCATTCTGACTTTGTATGCTATTTTAGTTTGCGGATGTCTACAGAAACCCTGTATAGTGTAGCAATTTTTATTATATTTTAATTTTTGTGTCATTTTGTGGGAGAGGAGCCAAAGACGACATAGAATTAAGATTTCGCTATATAAGAGGTTATCCTTTTAGTGGTTTCAAAAAACGGAAATCCGTCGGAAAACTGAAATTCGACATCAAACTAAATTGTTTAACCATCGCTTAACTATCTCACAACGCATAAAAATTATTAAAACCTAATACAAAACCAGTAACGAAAGGTCAGAAGTAGGTGTACAATATCCTGTAGATAAAAGAGACAAAGTATCTTTGGAAGACCATTGAAAGTAATCTAATGAAAGAATTGTGATATACATAGATCTTTGAACCAATAAAAGACCATACACAACATACCATTCTGAAATCTATGAAAAATGTCATGTCAATCGAACAGACTTGGATTTTTTGGAAAGAAATCTAGAAAAATTTGTATGGGAGCTATATCTAAACCTGAACCGATTACAACAAAACATCGCATACACCAATCCAGACCTAATTCAGTACGCTGTGCAAAATGTTGTCTCAATCGGACAAATATTGGCAGTTTGGTGTATTATTTACATAAAATCGTACGAAACTATATATGGGAGCTATATCCGATTTCAACAAATTTGTCATATTTGGTGTCTGAGAATCCTCAACTAAGTGAATAGTTGTCACCGTCAATTCGGAAAGTTACGGTCATATGATAATCGATTTTTTTGCCTTTTTCTCGAGCCAATATCCGAACAACATAAATCTAGCTCTGCACTAAATTTCGTACAATTTATTATCTTTTATATATGTGGGATCTATAGGTTCCCCCAAATTCAACTTTTACCAAATTTATAACCATTTACTACACATAAGTACGAATTTTCAAAACTCCTTCGTTCCCCAACCCTACACTCCTAATTCCAAATTTAAAGATTCCACCTCTATCGGTTCACCTAAATCCCAATTGTATTTAATTAGTACCATTGTAATTAGTACCATATATTACACATTTATATAAATGTCGATAACAAACCCCCTCGCCAATTCCAGTCCGATCGGTTCGCTCAAATCCAAACTAAGTACTTTTCTTACACATAAATACAAATTTCCGAAAGTAACTTCACATCCATATCCTACCCTTCGCCTTTAATGCCTCCAAATTAAAATTGTACAAAATTGAGTACTGTTTAGTACTTTTTGTATACATGAGTACACATAGTTCCTCTTATATCGACCCTACTTCTCAACCTTTCTCGTGCTACGAAATTGATACTTATAATTGGAATTTCCAAACACCCTTTGGTACATTTATTGTAACTCCATCAGTGATCCTTATTCCAAGTTCTAGAGTTCTAGCTCTACCGGTTCACCAAATACAAATTATACCACATTTGATACGTTTCAGTACTTTACGAGCTCTTAGAGTAACCCCCACCCCAAACTTCAAGATACCAGCTTTAGCGGATTCGTCTGGGCGTCAAGGAATCGATAAGTCAGTCAGTCCATCACTTTTAGGTTTGAATAGCCCCGTATAATGTATTTTTTATCCCCTTCAGATTCAATAGAGGTGAGGAAAAAAATAATACGATGGTTTATTTTGTTTTTGAATTTTGACCTTCTATGCAGAAGATATCTGAAAAGGGTAGACCGATGAGATCCATCTCCAAAAGGATTAGTTAAAATATTAAGTTGTTCAAAGCTTGGTTCAAATGGAATACTTCATTCGCTTAATTGAATTTATTCATAAAGTCTCAAAGAGAATGACAAATTTAGTTAACACTCCACCTTATGGTGAGTCAATCGTGGGAATTAGACACATATTATATGCATTAAATTCTGACAACAATTCTTTCGTATATTCGTAATAAAGATTTGGTATTTTTTTTTATATTTCAGCCAATTTAAATTTTCTCATTTTTTTCCTCACATATGACGTCCGACATGCCTTGTAGTAACAACTGTTGCTTACATTGCACCCATGTTGTTTCCTCCATTACTGCACGTCACTATGCGAGTGTTATTTGTTAAATTCTATTTGTGCAACACACCAAAAACTACAACCACAAAGAGAACCAAGAACGAAAAACTAAAAGGAATATTCATGCACACCACTAAATATACAAAGTATGACCACATTGTCACATAGAAATTCAGCCAAAGGACATGGGGACATGAGATGACAACAAGTCTACATTGTTGGTTTAGATTGGTTTTGGGATATAAACGTCGTTGGCGTCGTTGTCGACGTCTATTTGTCCTGGTTACCCCGGTTTTCTTTGGTTCGCACATAACATGGCCAAGAGATCAAAAAACCATATTCTATAGTTTGTTATCCTGTCGTTATTCCCTTCTTGTCTTTTTTTACTTTTCTAATAACGAAGCCAACCAAGCCCAACTGTGATGTTTTTTCCTCCTTCGTTACTAGCCTCTCAGAGTTTCATTTCATGTGAATGTCTGGCATGGAACATGAAATTGGTTCCCCAGGAAGGAAAGAATGAAAGCAAATAACAGTTGTGTCAATACAACAAAATGTGAGTTGTTTCTGATGTTTCTTCACATATGGAAATGTAAAGGATTTACTGAAGCAGAGGGGGAAATATGATGTTGGCTATATTCCGAATTGTAGATACTGAGCGGGCCACAAGAACTTGGGAAAGGAAAGAGAGCCAAGTAAGGGCAGATCACTTGTATTTAAATTTTTTTGTTTACTTCCTGCAAAGTAAGTCGCAATCTTAATAGACTACCTGAATTGGCAGATTTCAGGATTTTCAGGGAAAAAATACGAAAATCAAATGCCAATAAAATTTATTTGAATTGGCAAAGTATGTCATAAGCAGATAACAATTTTAAAATCGAAAACGATTTACAACCACATCTGTTTATCGTTTGTTTGACAACTTCTTGGATAGTTTATTTGAATTAAAGAATTATGGCAAATGTGGAGATTATATGCCAACTTAAAAATGCTGTAGAGTGCAATGGGAAGACATTCTTTAAAAAAATAGCATAAACAAAATAACAAGCACACGCTGAAGATGACGCTGATAACAGTAAAATATGTGAATAGAAAATATACAACGAAAGAAAAACACATAACAGAGAAAATGAATAGGATAATGCCCATCATGCAATTGCGAACGACATGTGTGGACCACACCACACCATGCAGGTGGTAAATATCTTGTGGATCTACTTCCACATAAATACAAATAAACACATCATCAAAATGGACGAGCTAAAACAAGATTGGATAAGGTCAGCAAAAATGTGGTTTTTCTTTCTCGTATTTTCGCATAAAACACCAGGTTGAGAGAGAGCGACCGCATAAAAGAGCTGGAAAACTAACGATGTCACTAATAGCAATTTCAGGGAAATTGATTTTTATCATATAATTATGGACATTAACATCAACAATGGTGTTCCAAGTAAACTAAATATAAACACAAGCTCTTAATGCAAATATGGACTGAATATGATGTATGGACTGAAAATGAATGGTGAGATAATGAGTTATCTGGAATGAATTTATTGAACATAAGTAATGGCTCGAGGAAAAAATGTATTTATGGTGTTGAAAGTTGGAATCTACAAATGGGGAATGATCTTCAAATATGAATACAATTTAATACATGTGTTGCAATGTGCATAAATGATATAGAAATTGTTCCATAAACTGTACTTAAAAAAGATTTCCAGGCGATTTCGGCCTTGGGCGATAATGATCTTTTCATCTAATTCGTGGCTCGCTTTTATATTCCTTTTGTGATTAGGCATCCTCATCAATTCTCACAACATGATCTAGCCAACATAGTCGCTGCAGCTCGATACTTCTGTCAATGCCGATGTCCGACAAGTAGATGACAAATCTTATGGTTCATTCGATGGCGAAATTTAACGCAACACTCCAATAGTGTGCTTGAGTGCTTGCGCAAGTACCCGTGCTTCAGATCCATATAACAGCACGGGTAGTATCAGCGTCTTTTAAAGTGTGAGTTTGGTCTGGAGGGAGGTGAAGCTATAGTTCTCAAGTTCCGCAGTTGGTCCGAGTTTCCTGGACGTCTTGTGCATTGATACCATCAGCTTGGTCTTCTCGTCATTTACTGCCAATTCCACTTTGGCAGACTCTTTCTCAATTCGTTCAAAAGTGTCCGTTACCGCTCGCAGCAATGTTCGAACCATTAGATCGATGTCCACGGCGTAGGCCAGTAACGTGTGTTGTTTGGTGTACAGAGTGTCATTTCTGCGTATCGAATGACTTTTTCCAACAGAATGTTAAAAAGATTACACGACAAAGTGTTTGAATCCTCTTTCGGTATTAAAGGGCTCCAATATGTCCTTTCCGACTTTAACTGCTGACCTTGTGCCGGTTAAAGTTATCCTGCCGGCTTTAAACACACGCTGTCGAATGTGGATTTATTGTCGGCGAATTGATGGAATGCGTAATGTGCTTTTTGTGGGTCTTTTCCAGGATTTACCGCAGAGTGGAGCCGCATTAAGTCGATGGGAAGGAGACTAATTCCTCTATAGTTGGCAAATAGCGTCTTGTATCCTCTTTTGTGCACCGGACACAGGATGCTGAGGAGCCAAAATGTACTAATCAGCTGACCAGCATCTGACCACCAGTGTTAAATAGCTAAGTTGGCTGCTTTATTATTGTTCATCCGACTGATTGCTTTTAAGACCTCTCTGGTCTCTCTTATTGGTTCTGGGATATTTTCTTTACCGCCACTATTTCACATCAGAAGGTTTTCAAAATGCTCCTTCCAAATCCTCAACACGCTATCTGTATTTGTCACCAGGTATCCATCTTTATCTCTACAGGAGTATGTGCCTGCACCAAAGTCTCCGGTTTGGTGTTTTACTCGGTGGTAAAATTTTCGGACTTCGTTATGACTCCTGTATATCACGAGTTTTTCTAGTACTTTCTTCTTTTTTCTGAAAATACGTTTCTCATCTCTTTTAACTCCCGATAATTCTTCATTAGATGACGTGTTGCTACTGTCTGCAGTGTTGCCCTATTCGTTGCGTTTTCATATCAGTAGCATTACGATCATATAAATATTAAAAAAAATTTTTGACCGTTTCTGGGCAAGTACCAGAAGGAGTGGACCGATATTCCTATATTCGAAGTGGAATAAAGTTTGGAAGAAATAATATGGCCAGGCGGACTGACGGAAACATTTAGTCCAAAGAAACATGGACTCCAAAACCAATATTTCTATGAGGCACATTTTTGCCGCAGCGAAGAGAGTATAATTATAACAAGGAAAAACGCGTTAAATTCTTCGGCTGAAAATACCCTCAACCATATTTGTGGCAGAACTTGAGCCGATCCTGGGAGAAGTTAACTTCTTCCAAAAAAATGCCAAATTTCAATACCTAAATAGGTTGGGCCAAAATATTGAAAAAATGTATTTGCAGTTGAAAAATTGCGACATATATGAAGAAAGATTTTTATTTTATAAACTGAAATGATACATTACCTTTGTTTCGTTGAAAATACCAAAATTGATCGAGTATTAGGTTCAAAAATACGTGGGATCTTAAAGCTATGTATTTGTATACATCTTAGCTAAGAGATATTATTTCCGGCTTGCTCTAAAGACATCAGATAGTATTTTAAGAGATTGCCGTACTTGCTAACTTTCTTAAACATCCAAAATAAATTTCACGTTTCTACTTGTCCCTTAAAGAATATATCAGCCATTCATTGGTTCTTATTTTATAAAATAATTTTGAATTTTCTCCATATCAAAATAAAAACAAATTATTATTATTTATTTTTATTATTGTAAACAAGAAAATGTTTCCACATAATATTAGTGGAAATCCGACGAATAATCCATACAGATGTCAAATTCAGGAACGTATAAATGCATTGATTTGTTACGACAATGACTATCGACGCATCAGTGTTGAAATTAAAAAAGCCGAGGAGAACCACAAACTAGAATTGGAGAGAATTATTTTCAGTTGTTCCATGAAACAAAAAATGGGATGTTCTCCGGAATTTCAACAGCAACAGAAGAATCTCAAAACAGATATTCAAACTGTAGACAAAATGAAGGAAACATTTGAAAAGCGCATTCGTATGTTAACCAAAGAACGTCAAGATGTTTTTGATGCCTCAAGGAAATGTTTCCAAGAAATGCAAAACCTCAAAATTCAAAATCAACGATATCACATGAATTCGATTAATGATCTAAAGAAAATGGTTTTAGAAGCCGGTGATACGACAACAAGAAATAATTATGAAAAGGATATACAGGAATTGAATAAATTGTGGATAAAGGATATGCTATATATTGAGAGATGTGAGAGTGTTTTGAAACCATTTCTGGATTTATTATCAAATAATGGTGGTGGTGAGCCAAAGGCTCATTGTAATTTAAAGGATTGGAGTGGTGGAACTTCGAAAGGTAGCGTATGATATTTTTAAAATAGAAGCGATGAGTTATTCTTTGTATTCTCAGCTAAATCATTTCAAGAGGTTGTGAAAATTGAAGAGAATATCAAATCAGCAATGGGAAGTGTCTTGACAAAGCTATTGGCCATGATACATTTATACCAGCCATCGGATGTTAAAACTTTTGCTGCCAATTATCTTATGCATTTGAAGCACATCGATGATATTGTAAAGAACAAATTGGAGACAATTGAGTGTACAAAAATCGATTAAACATTTTCGACAAATACAAATTTTATCATCTGGGACTCCTAACCAAAACTTGTTGAATTTATTTTTAGGTCTCCAAAGAATGTATGCTAATGAAATGATTATGAGATACTTGCGTATATGAGGAGTACATTAAAAAGTATTCAAATATTTGTCGATATTATTCGATACGCCAATGTGGTCCATATAAACGTTATTTCAATAGTTAGGTTTATCCGTTGACGTATCACATGAACCAAATATGAATCTTCTTCAATACCTATTGTGCAGGTCGACTATAAATATTTGAAATTAATTTCCTTAACATATACGAAGATTGTCTTTACAAGGAAACCATTCATATTCTACCGAACTTTTAAAGCCTTGTTGGTCTGCCAGGAAATTCTAAATCGGTAGGGATTGTGCTTAACCCATTAATGCCTGATGGGTATGTAACATAGAAAATGGAACAATGTTCTATATATACAAAATGACAAATCCAAAATCCTTCAACTCAGGCGGGTTATGAAGACAACAACAACTCTGCAACAAGAACTCTGATTGGTCGATTAGATATTTAAATAACCAACGCAAAACTCAGATATGCTGATATTAAGAAAGCTGAAAATTTTCAACGCAACTTCTATTACCTGTATTACATTACACATAAATTTTGTGTAAATGGGTAAAGGGAACAGCTAAGACGGTCCAAAGCCAAATGTGTTTGTTTATAGCAGTTCAAATGCAATACTTACAAAAAACAGAAATCAATTAGGTTCTGGCGATGTTCGAATAAAATAACAAAAATTTATTAGGCATTTTTTAATTCTATGATATTGTAAATTATATGTCACGCCATACACTCCGACTAAAAAAATGGCTAAGCCTTCCAAATGCCGAAAATTTTCCCTCTCCGAGAACCCAAATACCCAAACAAAACACATCCACTTCGGTTGGAAAATGCAAATAAACACTTCAAAATACAAACACTACAAATATTTACGACAGAGGTACTACACCCGTACCTCTATCGTAAATATTGCGATCTCTATCGCATTTTAAACAGACAGACCACACATTTTTCTTAAAGGAATAAGCCGATGTATTATTGGGTGTCAAACCAAGAATATACTGTACACGACCTATCAATTCAACGTTATATGTTTGCAATTAGCCGGTCAGGTCAAAACTTAGAATCTAATACCCTTCCTGCATTGCTCTAGCGAAACAGGAGCCAGATGGCCTGGTTTATCAAAAAAGTAGGCAGTAATTTGATTCAACGAATCTCTTCCACGAACAACTATCGCTGAAAGTTGGCTCATCTCGGAAGACCCACACGTTCGAATTCTGGTTTTTGTCAGGATCGTATGAGGTCGGATCAAAACCAAATGGTTAAGGTCTGGATGAAAAAATTACCGTTTATTTATTCATCAAAAACTATATTGTTCCCTTAAAAGTGAACCCCCAGGTATAATTCAATATGACAGTGTTTTTTCCAATCCTCTAAATTTTTTTGAAATGCGCTGTTTGGAATAACCAATAGATTATTTCCCCAATCGTAGAAAAAAGCTTTCTTTTCATCGGTGTCTTTAGTTTGGAGAAGAGGAACATGCAACGGGAAGTAATCTGAATTGTCGTTGGCGAAGTTCCACAGTTTTGGAACGCTATCCATGCAACATTGTTTTAGTCCAAAATTAAGTAATTTTGGAATAATCTTCGATCCCGCAATTTTCATGTTCAAAGCATCCGTAAAAATTAGATTGGAATGTGCCGAACGATATGCCAATATAATCTCTCTCTGCTTCAATGTTTTCATCAGTTGTTGGCGAGATGGGGTGACTAGGAGGAGCATTGTAATTCTCGGCCTTCCTTAAACAGGCTACTACTGAGCTTGTGTTCTGCTCATAGTTGGCACGTTAAACGTTGCATATAACATTTCAAATGACCCTGCAAATTTAATTTAATTTTGTACACAAAACATAATACAGCGAGTACATCAAACCAGCAGTAAATCACAATCCGAAATGCCTAGTATTACCAACATAATTATATATAACGCTTCTCTACCAATTCGAAAATCAATAATAAGAAACTCGCTAACTAGTTGATCGTACCAAAGTGTACATATATAGCGTATTCTTTATGTCAAATTTTAGAAAAATATATTTTATGGCTTTGTTTTTTCTTTTTTTGTGATTTTACCGAAGCAATAATACTTAACAGAAAATGGTCACTAAGTAATAATGACATCTGACGAAAATCAAAGTATACCGTAAATTTCTTAATTACACACTCGTCGAAAATAAGCATAATGGATGTCATTTTCTACTGTATTGTTCAATGTAATAAACCGTGTTTTCCATTTAACAATATCAGTCCAAAAATAAATCTTATTCAACAGTATTTCTAAAAAAACTATATATATGAAAAACACCAAAATCAGAAAACAAATCCCCACAATAAAATCAAAACAACAGGAAATTGCACTTGAAAGACAAAAATAATAATAAGTACCCGGTACGAGTAAATAAGCATAAAGCTGCCAACCAACAGCAACATAAATGGTGACCAACCGCAATGGAATAAAACAACATCAGAGCTAACCAAAACTTACACTGTTACGAAATGGCATTGGGAAATAAGCAACAAACGCATTGGGATAGTTAAATAATAATACGTTTTTTCGTCTTCTTCTTTTCCCCTGTACACATGCTTATGTTGTTGCTTTTGCTTTTATTATGCGTCCGTTCATTTGCTCGTTTCCTTTCTCTTCCTCACACTCAATTTAATCTACGATTACTTCCTGCAAAACAAGTGATTTCCCTCTAAACAACAATAATCGTAAAAGCTTCTTTGAAATGACTTCGAATCAAGCTTCATAATTTCAAACACATGCTAGCTCATATAAATAATAGAATGGGTCTTCATTTAATCGTAAATAATTTTTTAAATAAATGTGAGGAGAAATAAATTTGGGGAAAAAATAAAAAAATATACACCTGATTATACTCTACACTTCTATGTTGTGAGGGAATTATAGGTGTATTTGATCCCAAGAGTTTGTAAAATATCTTCTTCACCAACTAAACTCCCTATGGGGCGGATGGACGACGATTTAATTAACCATACGTTCCCACGTCTTCCTCTAATATAAGTATTGTGAATGTTATACCCTCCACCATAAGGTTGAGGTAAATTATATTTGTCATTCCGTTTGCAATACCTCGAAATATTCACCAGAAATTATATATATATTATCGATCAGAATATTGTTCTCTATCGTTTTATGCGTGTCCGTCTGTCTGTTGAAATCACGATAGAGATCACAATATTTAAGATAGAGCTCTGAAGTTTTGCACGTTTGGTATTGCAAATGGAATATGTCGGTCCCCGTTTTGGTGTAGCTACCACATTACGGTACCCCTCAATATTTGGTATTTTGTATTTTGAATACTTTTTCAAATATTTGGTATTTTGTTTTAGTCTAGTCGCTCCGTACTAAAATTACCAATGTTGACACAATCTGTATTTTGGCTGTCAAATTTCAAACAAAATTTTGTCTCACGTCTTTTTTGAGTACCATGAGTTTGCTTCTAGGATTGTCATCATGGTTGAGGGTATAAAAAGTTCGGCCGGGCCGAACCTAACATAATTTTTACTTATAATAACCTATTGATATCATTCAATAGTAAACATTTAAGTCTACAGTCTATGATACATTAAATCTAGATAATCTGAATTGTTGATGTGCTTTGATCAATTTTAAAATACGGTAGTGCAAGCGATTTTAATCGAAGCTTTTCATTTACTGAGAGTATAAAATACTAAACTGCAGCCACTTCGATTTTAAATATCAAACAAGTGAAACCGTCGTAAAATTCGGCTGGACAGAACTTCACCACCATATGGACATTGAGAATGCCTAAAATCGGTAGGGACAGTTTTATGGGCAGAGTTTTTCTGTAAGGAAAATATCATATCATACTAAAACAAGAAAACTACAGGACTTTTAACATACCGAATATGGGGCCAATACCTAAATGTGAAGACTATGTGAAGGCTATTATGAACTTTCTCTTCCTAGATGCTGACTTCCCTCCAACAACTCGGAATGCCAAATAGTTTCCATCTTCCGATATAATCTAAACTATAAACTGATACCGCATCATATGAGATTAATTTTTTTCTTTTCAAAATTATGGACCCCTTACCATAAAGACTGGACTCATATTTGTATACCCTTTACCACAAAGAGGTACTGGGTATTATGTATTTGTGCATATAAACCAGATAGACACATGGTTCCTTTTGAGAAGCACTTTCTGACTTGAAATCGGTTCAGATTTAGATATAGCTCCCATATATACTTTCGTCCGATTTTATGTGTACGATGAACCAAACACCCAATATTTGTCCGATTGGGACACAATTTTGCATAGCGTACTGAATTATATCCAGACTGATATATGCGAAGTGTTGTCGAAATCGTTCCGATGTAGACATATTTCCCATATATAATTTCGTCCGATTTTATGTAAATAGTGCACCAAACTCCGATTATTTGTCCGAAAAATGAAGCAAGAAAGATGTGTGTTAAGGTTTGTTGAAATAGGTTCTGATTTAGAAAGTGGTCTTATATATATTTTTGTCCCATTTTCTGTAAATGGTGCACCGAAGAGACTATGTTTGTTCGATGTACACGAAATTTGGCAGAGGGTATTAAATGGTATGTGTATGGGTTATTTAATTGGTTTAATATTTGATTACCGCCCGATTCCATCTCAATGGTCCATCAAATATTCTATGTATGTTCTCTCTACAGACTTTTGAATTTATTTTAAGATTGGAAAAATTTTAAAATTTTCAAAGTATGGATTAAATCGGTTACAGATAAATGGCTATTTCTAAATCGCTTCAAATCCAAAAACACTTCTCACTTAAAAACGACTTTTAATTAGGCAAATTTTGTCGCATCAAGGTTTATATAAATTTATATTGATTTTCCGAAATATCGGAGTTTAAAAAGACTACTTGGCATTTAAAGCGGATTTTTTTTAATAATTAAAGGTTGGAAATTAATAAATATAGACTTCTGATTTTGGAAAGTGCTTTATTTTTTTATCATTTGTTATACACTTGATTTTAAAACACACACATTTCAAGATAAATAAATCTGGTTTACGATAAAAAATACATCATCTGTTAAATTATATTCTTTAAAAGACACTCTGCATATTCACCTTAAGTCGAAATGTTATATTGCCAGTGTTGTGTTTAGATAATAGATAACATAACTCCAATCTATACTTACTCATATACACACAACAGTAATCGTATGTAATACCCACAAATACTATTGCACACACGTATGCCAACTTATTCAGATTGCAGCACACATAGTTCTCATTGAGAGCAGAAAGAGGATTTTTGATGATTATAATGATGATGAGAACCATGATTGAATCAATGAATTTAATCACTGCAGTTGCGGTAAATCCCCAATAAATAGGAACAATACTGAAACATATCCATCAACATCAACAACAATAAATGCCTGAAAAGTTATGTTGAAACAAAGGCTTATCTCCGATAATATCGTAATGTTTGTGTGGTAGAGTATTGTAAAGTAAGTGTTGTTGTAAATCAATAAATTATGGTAATAATAATAGAATTTCTTACTCAGAAAAATGAACAATGAAAATCTGAACTCATAGTATTTATGAAGTACAATACCAAATCCCGTAAAATCGATATTTTCTGTGAAATGTATACTTTAACTTTAGCCATACGGTATATACAAAACATTACCAATGTAGAAATTAAAAATTCCATCCTTTAGGTAGCCTCTGACAGAATGAACAAATTACAACAAACAAGAATGAAGAACACTACAAACGCATTATGGTATTATGGCATACTAAAAATAACAACAAAAACAAGCTCAACACAAGAAAAACGCATTGCATGCAACGGAAATAATGTATTAATCCAGTAGAGGTCATACTTTTATTGTTATTGTTTGTAAACTTCACACACACAACTATTTCCTAAATGCACACATAAACATATATGGGAAATTACAAAATTCTTTTAAAATTCCATAAAAAAAATTTTGAAATTTTTTTTGCGAGCACATTCATAATTTTTGCCACATAGGTTAAGAAAAATATGCTGATTCAGAATCTGTTCGCGTTCACAAATTCGGATGCTGCGCACAAAAGTTATAGCGATTTTAAGTCTTGTATTTTAAATATAAATTAAATGAATTCCTATTCGTTGTAATTCGCGAATTTCTTCACAAATGCTTAAACACCATTGTTTTCTTTGCATACTAATCAAATCACACTGAGATACGGTTTAATAGTCGCGAAAAACAAATAGAAACATGAAGATATCGAAAAATAAAATAAATTAATTTTTTAATTAAAACAATTTTTTTTTTTTTTTTTTTTTTTGAATTTTCGATTTTTTTAGTATTGTTAAGAGGATACAGGTTTGCCACAATCTTCTAAAATATACGACGCTTTCTTCTGCAAATTCTTTTAGATGATTGTTAAATATCGGTAGATTCATCTGATAAGAGTTTCGACGTCATTAATGGCTAAATATATTGCAGTTACCAACATTTAGAAGCATGCCATTCGCGAATTAGTTGAAATCAGTTGATGCGCATGCGATTTTCGTATAAACCGAATCAATGTCTTTCAATAATTATTAATTTTTCGATGTTTAATTTAGCGCTCAAAGTGTGCCACTCGATGCACTTTACTATGCAAAAACCCTAAAAATGGATAAAAATCACGCAATGTGCATACGATTTTTATGCGCATCCGATTTAAGTAATCTCCTATGAAAATACGCAAAAGGACACCTATTTTAAAAGGATCGGTTAAGAACCGCGGATGTGCCTCCACAATAAACTTTGTATAAAATACGCATATTATTCGCGTAACGATGTATTTTTGACCTATTTCCACACAGATTCGTGAATTTGACAATACAAGCATAAATGCATGTAAAATTAATTAGAAGAAAACCGCGATTATTTACCCGAATTTGTCAAAATAAGTTTTTGCAGTTTTTCCCACATTCAAGGTACCTATATCCGCCGTTTTATTGGACGGAATTGAACATGGATGGGCTCATTAGATCCGGCACGTAAAAAAACTAAAATCACGCTGGCTTCCACGGAATTTGAATGGACTTTCTTAATTTTAGACTCAAAAAATATGTTTTTTATAAAAATTTACGCACCAAATTTTCGTCTTTGGAACCCAATTGCAAAGATGATGCAGTGAGCACATTCATGAGATATACACTAAACGAAGCAGAATCACGAGTTCTACAATCCTATAATTAGTTTATTCTATTATCTGGATGCGCATCCTAATTATAAGAAAAATTCAAAAATCAACGAAAATCCGGCTTCAAAATATCAGCATCCATTTTGGGTGGATGCAGTGATTATATCGAAAAATCATACATTAGAACCATATTGTCCATGGGGTATTCTGGAACTTAGTCACTGATCACATGTGCGTGCGTTGTGTAGTTTAGCCACAAATCCGGAACGAACACAAAAAAACTCGTTGGCTTCAACACATTTTCACCCATTTTTTTACATTACCACCATCACAGCTTCCACGCAACTTATTATTTATTACCAATATTTTATGATTTTGACAAGAACACTTCATTTTATAGAAATGAATTTAAATTATATGCAATATGTTCATATTTCGCGAGTTATAACCTTCCAAACCTCAGCTTCAAGGAATTTAAAAGATTTTTGTAATTTCCCATATGAACACTCTCTACTACTATGCATATGTTTTGGTAATGCATTAGACTTTTCTTTAGGGGAAGGATATAATTTTTTGCTTTGATACACACAGGCGAACATTGTCAAATAGAAACACCATTTTAGAAATCATCGTGGATGTAGAAATGTATTTATTTTCATGCTCTTAAATGTTAGTCTCGCCTAGCTGAACTTTTACGAAATTTTACACGACCATCACGACATATTTACTACAAGAAGATATGGTAACTTGTAATCTACAGGTTGATCAACTTCGAAGATGGGCTATATCAGTTCACGTTTAGGCATAGCTCCCATATTACGGTAAACCCAATTTTAGGTTTTGAGTACGTTTTTCGACCGCATTCGCTGTAATTTGACATATTGGATTATTTTTGGATACCAAATCTCTCCACTAAAAATTATGAGTATCAGTCTCTTTTTCGGGTAACCCCCACATAAAGGTAACTCCAAAAATTCGGAATTGTGGGTTTTGAGCACATTTTTCAACGGAATTCGATATACCTTGGCACTTAGTGGTGCCAGGTGACACCAAAATGTCGGTATTTTGGGGAGTTTGAACACGTTTTTCAACCGAAATGAAATTGGGTATTCCCATTTGCTATGAAAACTCTCACCCAAAATATATCAATATCGGTCAACTTTTTGGATACTCTCAAAATTTGCTGATCTTGGGGATTGTAAACAAGTTTTTCAATAGACATGGCTGTGATTTGGTATGTTGGGTTCTAATTGGGTTCTAAAATTTCTCGCCAAAATTATCTATATTGGTCTAATTTTGTAGGTAGCCCCCACATAAAAGTACCCCCAAAATATCGTTATTTTGGTATTTGGATTCCCATCTGGTAACAAATCTTCATACATTTAATATTCATACGAATATTAAAATTATTATTATTCGCCCCCTTTTAAAGGTATTCCCTATATAAATCATTTTTTTTTAATTAAAATAGTTAACTGATATGTTTCGTTAGGGTTGTCCCTTATAACTGTATTCTACCACAGAATGGGAATATTCTATGTCTGCTTTTATCCTTCAAACTATTGTATTCTACGGCGATTTAATAATTTTCAACCGACTGTACAAATGTTGAAATCATACTAACTTTTGAGGGTATAGGTCGATCGATTTTAGATAATAACTGGAAAATTCCAACGGATTATGAAAGAGGGGCTCAAAAAGTATACACGTATATCGGCGTTTTGAAAGTTTACATCGGGTGGTAAACTAAAAAGAGGGGGCAATATCGCCCCTTTTTAAGAATTTTGATAATTATCAAATTATGATTTCTTGAAATCCTTGCATTTTAGGTATATAGTGTCTCCGGCAATATTACTGATAAAATATCGAGGAATATTTTGGTATACATTTTTAACCCTCAACCGACTCATTGAAAGTCTTGAAGCTTTTTCGGTTCCTTTTTCCAGAATTTATTGAAGACTCATTCAAAACGGGGTTAAAGCTGATCTGAATATTCTACAGAAATGTTCGCCATAATGTTTTACTATAAGTGTTGTAAATATTGAATGTCCACGTTACGGACTTCCAACACAAACATACATGCGTAGACTAATTGCGATGTGTTCGCCTATAGTAACCTACACACCACCACTGTAAATATTCTTAGTAGTAAGTTTTCTTGTTTAGAGCACAAGTGTCTTTCCTTCCATCCACTAAGAGCAGATCAAGAAATACGTTCAACAATAAGTCTCAGAATACACTAAAACTCAAAAATCGTAAAAAAACGAAAATAAATTCCTATACAGTATCTACGGTGTAAACTTAAAAAAATGCATCGAAAATTGTGTATAATATCATTGGAAAACATTTCTAAAGATAGGGGACAGTCAGTATTACTATGGTGGAGGGTATCCAACGTTCGGCCCGGCCTAACATAACGATTCTACGTCTTGTTCGTTTTAACCCATTCCACCATTATGTCGATATAGCAAACATTGGTATTAATTCTAGGATATTTGATATTCGAAATGGTCCACGGATATTTTCTATCAGACGTAGCTGTCTCCATACAAATGTCCAGAATCACTGCAGGGATTTTGATGTTCTTAAGTTTTTAAATATAGAAATCCAATATAGAAATCCCGCCCAATTTTAGATTTTTCGATGGTTCTATGTGTATTTTCCCAGCGAAGTGGCAATAATTTTCTTCTTTCGGTTTTTACTGGTCAACACAACAATATTTTACTAATTTTTTTGTTGGTAAATGCATTTTTGGAATAGCGTCATTTATATAAGTCCATCTTCTATCATATCCTCATATAAAGATCACATTTTAGGTATTTTTATACTGTTAGACGTATTTTCCGTTTGAAGTGGACATTTCGTTAAACAATTCTTCCCAGAACGTTTTAAATATAGCTCCCCATATACAGCTCCCACAAAATGCTACCCCATCATATTCTGCATTTTGAAGGTTTGATCGCATTTTAATTCAAAAAGGTTGTAATTTAATAAGCGTAATTCTTAGTGGCTAAAAATCATATTTGCTGAAAACATTTCATATAGATTTTATGACATAGACCTCACCATTTTCGGTATTCTAAATGTCTTCGACGAATTGCCTATTCTATTTGCATGTAATTTGGTATTTTGCCTATACCGAGGATAAATAAGTTTCTTTCAGGTAATTAACAATTTCGAAGTCCCTTTATATTTTAATTCGAATCTCATGGAGAGGGCATAAAAAAGCATAAGTTCCTACTATGAGCCAGAGATCCCGTGTAAACCGTGACCCACAAAGGTCAAAGTCTCTAGAATTCAAATATACAATTTCATCGGCTTTACCTAAAATGGAGTTTTTGCCAAAAAGTTGGATTCCTGGCCCATAGTGAGTCCGCGCGAGCTTTACGTAATGGACATTTTTCAATCGAAATTAAATTGTGTGTTTGTTATTATTCAATAATGTAATTTTCTTCTGTCAATGGCACATAATAGTTGACAAACTGCGACAATGAGTTAGATATTCTATGGGTTTAACATTATATGGGCTGTATTTATGTTATCATATTAATTCAATTGTAAACCGTATAATTATCTCATAAGAAAACAGAGAATTCGCGTTATGTTATTTATGAAAGTCCAATTCTTTGCAAAATTCGAAGCAACAACAAATCGTGTGCCTTATAAAAAGTATTACCCTCCATATAAATGAGGATACAGGACACATCGGGTCTCATGCATAAAAACGAGCAAAAGTGATGAGTTGAGTCAAGTAAGCAATTGCTCGTATGTTGAGTTAGATCGAACAGCAACTGCTTTTGCTCAATTTCGTATGCATAAAAATGAGTTCAAACCAATTGCAAATACTTGAGCAAATTGAGATCAAACTTCTTCTTTACTTGGAAAAAGTCAGTTACCAAGTGTCAAAGAAATGAACAAATTATTATTATTATTATCCGCACCATAAGGCGGAGTACATATACGCCACACATTGAAATATTTGTCGAAGACCTAAAGTATACGTATTTTCCTGATCTAAATCAATTATATCCATACCCGCCTGTTGAAACCCGAATATTTGCAAATACTTGGCTAATATTCCTCAATTTTTCATTCCGTTTATAACATCTCGAAATATTCACCTGAGACCGCATAAAATATATGCACTGGTAGCTAAAACTAAAGAAACTAAAATTGCAAACTGTATTAATGACCCGTAACTTTTTTTGAAAATTAAATTATTGAGAAAGTTTGTTTTAAGAATATAAATAAGGAGATTTAACTAGTAATCGACAGAAAACCCGTTATTTTTGATTACACCTACGAGACTATACGATCCAAAATTTGATCCTTTGATATTCCTCACATCTTGAACCTTTGGGAAGAGGTTATTTTGATTGTTAGTGAATCCCTTTGAATTTTGCTAATGATGATGATCCAAAGATTTTTCTATAGGGTGAAGATCTGATGGTTGTGTTGGCTATCATAAAATCCGGATTTTAGACTGCCGCAACCAATCGTTGACATGTTTTGGTTTATGTTTGGGGGTTATTGTCAAGCTTCAACACAAAATATTCGTGGAATATTTTTCCAAAATCATTTTCTGTGATAAATTATGTTCACAATCACTGATAATTATTCAATTTAGTGTACGCGAGTCAACTAAGAGGCATGCTCAACAAAAGTTAAGCAAGAGCTCACAAAAGTAAGCAAAAGCTTCTTTTTATGCATATGAAAATGACAACAATCTCATCCAACATCAATTTCTAAGTTCAAACTGAGCAAAAAGAGATCAAACGTGAGCAGTGAGTAAAAGCAAATACATCAAATTTTATTATGCATACGACAAGCACCTTTTACTCAAAAAATCGAGTCCGAGCTCAAGCTCACGTTTTATGCATGAGACCCATCATAATTTCATAAATATGCTGTGTGCAGTTCATTGCCGACTGTACATATGGTCGTCGATGCTATTGCATTCTCAAAGACCATCCGACCAAACGACAGACATTTTGTATAATTATTTGTTATTTATTATATTTTATGAACAATTTATTCTACAGTCGCTGTTGATGTTGCTACTGAATGCCATTGGCAACACAAGCAGAATAAATGCAGTAGTGTCTGGTATATATCTGCCAAGGCAAAATATGAACACATTTGGAAGCATCGCCATGTTTGTCTTTGTCGACAATTGCTGTAAATTTAATAGAAGCTGTGTTGTTCCTCTACTGACTGGCTTGGCTGGCTGGCATGGCTCATAACTTGGCCAAAGATCAAAGAAATAATGCTTGTGTTGGAATATATCTTTATAAACACACACAATCACACATATACCCATCCTAAGCATATTGTATACATTTAAAAGGAAGAACATGTGAATTACTCGACTGACTACCTAGCCTGCTGACTGGCTGGCTGACTGGCAATAGTTTTGTAAATTTATGAAAAGAATAAATTGTTCGAATACTGTTCCCATTTTGGTTTTTGTTGTTGTCTTCTTTTGCTTTAACTCTAAATAAGTCATAAAGTATAATACGAACAAAGCATAGAGTCCCTTATGTTTTATAAAGTGATAATGTCTGTTTTTGTTATTTTTGTGCTATAAGTAGTATATAAATAGTAAAAAAAAAAATAGTTACCGAATCTTGCAATGAAAAGTTGTATTGGTCATGGGTGTTCATTATGTTCAGTGTTAATAATTGACTGTTTTTGTTGCCACAAAAGTTGGTCAGAAGTAAACCCTATGTACAATAAGAATTAAAATGTGGTGCAATAAAAGACAGCCATTGGAATATAAAAGGAATTATTTACCGAAAATTGAATTTTAAGGTTCTTGGAAGTTAAACGACTGACAGAAAATGTACTACATAGGGTGATGCTTTGACATTGTCCCATATAAATGCCAATTTTCATTATAGGTATTTTGTTGGTACTACAAGCATTTTCCTACTTAAGTTTCTGTAATGGTATTTTCGTTTCTCAAAGAATAAACAAATATCGGGAAGATAATTTTTAATGTAGCTCCATATTCCTTCAAATAAAGATCCGAATCGATTTTAGGTATTATGAAATACTATGCCTAATTTTTAAACGAAGTGAACAATTTTATATGTTCTGATGCCCCAGACGAATTTATTATTCAAAATGGCTGGAATGACGTTCTTGACGTATCAATACAGGCCTAAGGAATATATGTAATGGGGTTTTAAAGTTTTTTTGTAGAAAAAGTTCCGCACGACAAATTTAACCAGGTTTCACTTGGTCTTTGTTCTGTCTTTAATTACGTGTTTTCCGTAAAAATGTCCAATATGATAGTATGACATATTACAGCCATTACAATCAGAAAATGTCGTTAAAACATTCAAAGTATTGATAATGGGCGGATACCATTTCATGTGTGCTACGCCAGAACATGGACCTATATTGATAATTTGCTGTTAGTATATGTCAGCCTTCAAGAACTCACATGTACAGCCACATCGATTGAAAATATGACTAAAGTCTTCAAAATAACGAAAATGGAGTGATATGGGAGGTATACCTAAACGATGAGATGTAAAGGAGTCAGAATGAAGTCCGGAAATTTTACCAACGAGTAAACATCAAACCGAAAGATTTGGTGCAGGCTCATCCTCCTGTAGAGATGAAAAAGGAAACCTGGTGACAGATACAGACATCGTGTTGAGGATCTGAAAGGAGCATTTCGAAAAGCTTCTGGTATCAAATAGTGACGGTGAAGAAGAAATCCAGAACCAATTGGAGATGACGATATAGAGTGTATATCACCTAGCCAATATTAGGTCAGAATAGCATTCAATCGGCTAAAGAATAATAAAGCTATTGTTATTCAGCCGATTGATTGGTGGTCAGATGCTGGTAAGGAGCATGTACCAGCTGATTATCACAATTTGACTAGAGAAATGCATGTCCAATAATTGGAACCTCAGCATCCTGTGTCCCGTGCACAAAAAAAAGACTTGACGATATGTGCAAACTATAGAGGAATAAGCCTCCTTCCCTTCGCATATAAAGTGCTATCCAGCGTACTGTGTGAACCAACCTTCGAGGTAGTGAACGATTTCATATATGCCTCGGTACCGCCATAAACAAAACTAATAACATCAGTTTTGAAATCCGGAGGAGAATAGTGTTGGCCAACAGATGCTACTATGGGCTGAGTAAGCAACTCAAAAGCAAGGCCACCTCTCGCCAGACCTAACTCACTCTCTACAAGACGTTGATATTATCCGTGCTGTTGTATGGATCTGAAGCATGGGTACTTGCGCAAGCAGATGAGGCACCTCTTTGAGTGTTTGAGAGAAAAATTCTACGGAAGATCTATGGGCCGTTCGACGCTGAATATCGCCGTCAAATAAACCATGAGCTGTACCATGTATTCTCGGAAAAAGGAAGGCCACGGACTTCCAAGAACTTTAAAGATATTTTTTCAATATTGCGAGCTCTTTAGTGATTTCAAGCTACAGATTGATGGGTATGCCTAAATCGAAAATTGTTATTCCGATCAAGAATGCATATTTATTGTATTGGGTCTTCGGTGAATATTTTGAGGTATTGAAAACGGAATGGCCAATTTAATATACACAGCATTGTCCAGTGGTAATGACACTTGCCAGTTATAAACATATTTTACAATACCCAGCCACTACAAACCAAGTTACATTTTTACTCACTATAAGCTCTATTTGACAAATAGGGGATATAAGATATCCCTTGCTTTTTTGAACAACTCTCAATTAACCTAAAATTCCTTAATCCTACAAATATTTAAAAAAAAAACATTAACATGAAATTCCTCAAAAACTTGCACTTGTGTAAATAATTACACATTATGAGAAAAATGCATTGAAATATCTTAAATATTTTATAGACAACAATTTAAAATTATATGTATATTTTAATCGTTACAAATTTCCAACACTTAAATACTTATTTTTATTCACTTAAATTTAATGGAGTCGAGGAGTAATACTATTGGGGATTATTATTTTTTTAATTTTTATTTCTTTTAAGCTGATGATTTTCACACCCTTCACCGAAGTGAAGGGTGCCCCACACAAAAAGCCAAGTGGAGCGGGGTGTAAATTCGATTTCCAAAACAATTGACCTAAATTCATTACAAGTCCTTTCGTTTGCATACTAATGAGCGAATGAACCAACGAACGAACGGCTGACTGGCTGGCTGAACGAGTGGGATAGTCCAATCATACTCTTGAACATAAACTAATAAAAATCCAGCTATTAAATTAAATGGCAAACGGCCCCCTCATACAAACCACCAAACGAAAATCGAGCAATGCAATAAAAAAAAACACACAATACGCCTTTATTTCATAAAGTTCATCATGTCGTCGATGCTGCTGATGGTGTGGCTGCTATTTTTTACCTACCATGTTTATATAAATGATGTTATTGTTGTTGTCGATATTTTTGTTTTTGCTTTTTTTAATTCTATAAAATTTCGTTTTGTTGCTTTTATGTTAATTAAAATCAATTCTCATTTTTAGGATAAATGCAATTGCAAAAGTATAGGATAATTGTGGTAGAGTGATTGAGTGGGAGTGAGAGAACGAGCGTGGGGGAACTAAATAATACAACAAACGAAATCCTTTTGGCAAATTGTAAATGCATAACATTATGTAAATTGAAATTAAAGTAAATTCCCTAACAGCAAAACAAAAAAAGTTAGGCTATGCAATGCGGGGGTGAAAAACTACTGACAAACAGAATTAAATAATTTTTATTGATGATGTGGGACATTCTATAATAAACGGGAATTTTTAGAATTATATAGTCAGAATTCCCATCAAAAAGTAGCTAATATGGCATTTCGAGGGGGGTTACCATACATCGGCGGAAAAAAGTATTATTATAGGTTCATGTTTTGACATAGCCCCGACCATTTTTCGTATTTTGAGACATGTGATCGCATTTTCCAACCAAAGAGGCTACAAAATGGCATTTCGGGTTTTTGGAGACTGGTATATATCCATATTATTCAATGTCGGCCGCATATTGGAGGCTATATAACTTTATCACGTTCTTACTTGTGGTATTTTGTTTTTTCCCGGCAGAAATTTGCTTTGAAGTGCTTCTTCTATGAACAAATTTCGCTGGATTTTTAAGAGATATAAAATGTAAGCCGATGGAATAAATTTCAAGGGTGGCCCGGAAGCGACCTGTTTCAAACAACGTGGACTGTCTAACAGGAGTCGATTTTCAAATGCACGCCATTTGTGTGATTGGCTGGAGCACAACTATCGAAGAGAGTATACGTTTTCATCCAAAATTGTAATATTCCTTTCAAACTTAAATACAGTTCCAACACCTCGTTATATTCACCGGAGATCCCACGAATTATATTCTTGATAAGAATAAAAATTATTTGCCCATCTGAGTGAGATAGAGATCGCATTATTTAAGACAGAGCTCTGAAATTTTGCACAGTACTCCTAGAAAGTTAGGAGTACGTTTCCCCAAACTAATTGGCCCCCATATAACGGCACACCCATAATTTGGTATTATGGGGGTATATTTTTTCAAACAAATTGGCTGTAATTTGGTATATTGGCTGTGATCTCCGTTTCATTATAGCCCACTATTAGATATTTTAAGAATTTCAATAATATTTTTCTCACGTATTTTTCGGTCCTATCATAACATGAGTTTTCTCCTAGCAGCCTCCATTACTTTTAGATATATTGATTGTCATCCTCACGATGGAGGATATAAAAATTCCCGAAGGACCGAACTTAACATCGTTATTTTTTGTGATGGGTATTATCGATTCCTCTCAAAGGATACATATATTAAAATTTTCTAAGTGCGAGCGGGATGTCTATACTTTGCATATCGTAGATCCATATAGATCCATAGTCCATATTAATCGGGTGGAATATCTGATAAGATCGTATTATTTCTACAAACTCCACATAGAATCCAAAATGGGGTCTATAGGGCAAGTTCTGGTGCCTCCCCTTAGATAATCAACTTTTTGATAAAAAAACTTATAACTTATATAAATCGAATGGTGATTCATGTGCCTTTGCCCTTAATATATTACGTAGTTTAATTATCTCTCATACCAACCCGACTACAATTCAAAATTTTGAAAAGTTATAAATTAAATATATCAAAAATTTTAGATTTCTTTGTAACACTGTGATATGCTATATCTAAAACAATATCAAGCACTTCACCATATACTATGTATTTACATCCATTCCATTTACAATGAAATGGTCCAAACTTTCCAATTTGAAATTCACAACTCAAAAATGGCCATGAATGGAGTTCAAACAGGAACTTTACATTTGAATTTGATAAGCATATCAACCGAAAAACCTACACACAAGATGTGGTAACACGACAGGGCCAATAACCCACTCAATGCGCACACACACTAAAACTGAAAAAATACACCGGCCACTTACACAACAAAAACACTGTTGCACATTCTGTGTCCGTCCACCACTACACAAACAAACAAACAAACGGTGTTATCATTCATGGCATTGCCGATAGAGTCATCGCTGTCGACCGATGATGTTGATGGTGATGCTGCTACCTTTTGCATCAGCAACGGTATAAGTGGTTGCTGTACAACAACGACGAACAAAAAATAACACAAACTCCCAACTTCAGAACAACAACAAACACAACTAGAAACGACTATTGGCCACCAACAACAAATTAAAAACACCAAAATCCAAAAATTTAATTAACATTCAAATTCAATTTTGCAGCAGTTTGTCAGCAGCGGCTTGCGTGACTTTCAGGATAGTGCAACCAACGGTGGGTGAGTTTTTTGGTCAATGTAAGGAAAATGTAATTGCATGTGTATGTTCTGTGTGCGAATGATGTTTGCTGCACCAATACAAACACTACCACCAGCACCACCACCACCATGAGTTTATGTAAACTTTGTGTAAAGTTAAAAATGTTGCAAAATAAAGGATTCGAATGCATGGAAACACCACCACCAACAACAACGAATCTTATTTTAGTGTTGGATTTTGGTTTAAATTTTTTTGCACTTTGACTTTGTAGTTGTTACGTTTTTGGCAATGATTTCTGCTGCTGTGGCCAAATATTGCCACAACTTCAGTTGTATTTGAGGAATTTTTAGTAAATACAATGACCATCCATGCTACAGCAACAACTACAACAACATCAGTATCAATCTAAAACAATAGTTTCACCATTAAATGAGCGACGACTAACCGATTCCGTTTGATTTCTATGCGTGACACAACGACAAGAGAACAAAATTGGGAAAACAGTGATTAAAGGTAGCAATAATATCTTATTTGTTCATAAATTAAAAATTATTATGTACTTGAAAAAGTGTTAAAATTTATTAGAGATAAATCGAAAAAATCGATAAAAAGAAGATTCCTGAAGCTTCTGGATCATGACATTCTATGTTTTCATTTAAATTGCAAAATACCATTAAAATAAACAATGAACTTACCAAAGCGATATATTTTCCGATTCTGAAAATAAAAGATAGAAAAATATGTAAATTAATTTCAAAAATGATATATTAAATTAAGGGCTTAACGATTAAAACGGCTGTACAGTTGTCTGTTGATTTCAATCCATATAAATCTTCATATTTTCTGAACAAGGATCGGATAAAAGTGGAAAATAACGTTGACAACATACGAACAATATGACATGAGTTAGAAGGAGGATATGTCTTACAAAAACATTCCTCATTCAATTTAATTGACGCCAAGACATCTTATAAATAACTTCGAAAATTATAGTGCGCCCCAATCAGACCTTGGACTTAAAAGGGAACTTTGTAAATCTAATGCCAGGATATAAGCCCGAAAATCCAAAATGCAACTATGTTCCTAATTTCTGAGCATCACTTTTTATAATTTTACGACCCTCCTGCATTTTCCGAGATCTTTTAAAATCGCCGTATTTGCCCCTAATATTTAATAAAAAATAGGCCCAAGGTTTGAGAAAATCTTCCAGCTAAAGGTCCCGCAATATTTAAGATATTTTTAAGTTCTATAAACTACTGAAATGTGCGATTGTTGGAAAAAAAGAAATTTAAAAGCCCCATTTTAAGGAATTTGATAACCTGATAATGAAATAAATATATGACATTGATTTGCAAACTCAGGCCATTCCGATTTTGTAGATTAGAGAGTTTTTTTCTGCAAAAGAAGTATTTAAGAGCTGGGTAATTGTCCACGACACATGTCCAAAATCATGACAGAATATCCCGGTTAACAAAATGTTCAAGTAATGCAGTGGCAAACAAAATGTCCAGACTTTAATTCGCAGTTGATCTAGGATTGGTAAAAATAATAGGTCATGATAATTAGGTTGAAAACGGATATTCCATTTAAGGGAACCCCACCCATTCTCGATTTTAAATTTTCAAGATTTTCTATGGGCTGGTAAATCAACACCAATGCTTCTTAAGGTTTGTCACTTTGCACATATATATTTAAAGATTTAAAAGAGAAGAAAAATAATTTATAAAAAATTTTTGTTATTGCTTTTTGTAATTAAAGAAAAGTCCTTATTTTTGATGGCGGGCATGATAACTCCTCACTGGAACATCGGAATCCGAAAATTCCAACGGTGTTAGAAAGAGTACATGTCTGGCTCTCGTATGAACTGGGATTATTGACTTCGCTCTAAACTCAACAAAATGGCGGACCTTTGAAAAAATATTTTTGGCAAATCGCCTATTTTTGACCAAAAAAGTTTAAAAATAAGGAAGATCTTCACCGATTGGCTTCATCCTACGATAGCTATACACTCACAGAGAAACCTGTAAAAATTTGGAATCGATTGGGTTATTAGTTTTTGAGTTATCGTGCCCGCCATTCGCAAAAGAGAAAAACGCGTTTAAAGTTTGAGAAGCCCTTTAGCCGTCAATTGATGCTGACACAATAAATCGGCTATATCTTCAAGAGTTCTTGAGATTTTCACTTGATATTTTGTAGAGACATTCTTGAATTATTGTAGAATCGAATTAAATCAAAAAAATTTTGACCCCGAGAATGGGGGTCCCCTTAACTGATATTAAATTAATAGATGTTGAAAATGTTGACAATTTGTGGGGGAGGTACCAGAAAGAGTGGACCAATGATCTAATTTTCTTAAAGATAAAAGGTCGTGCAAAGTTTGATTGAAATCAGATATTCCATTCGCCAGATATTGGATTAATAAATATTGAAATGTTTGACCATTTGTGGGGGAGGTACCAGAAAGAGTGGACCAATGGGTTCCATTTTCGGACTTGATCTAGGCTTTGTAAAGATTATAGGTCTTGCAATGTTTAATTTAATACGGAAATTCCATTTACCTGATATTGGGTTTATATATATTGAAATGATTAAACATTTGTGGGGCAGGTATCCGAATAGTGGAACGTACCAGAAGGAGTAGAACAATATTCCCCATCTTCGACCTTGAGATAAGTGTAGAAGAAATATTACGTTGTGCAAAGTTTAAATGAAATTGGTTACTCCCTTCAAGAATTATCGAGCGCACCAGCCGTCCAGACAGACAAACGGACGGACATTTATAAATCGACTCCAAATTGTCTGAAACGGATTTGGTTTAAAGAAACATGAGGTCTAAAACCAATATTTCGATAAGGGAATTTTTTCAAGTATCAAAGTGTATGCAGCCTCATTAGTCATAAGGGTTAGGGTATAATAACCGGCAACATCCTTCGAAAGTCATCGTGCGTCCCAATCAGACCTACCAAAAGGGGAACTTCGTAAATCTAACGACTTGGTCCTAAGACAATTGGGATCTAAAACTGAGCTCTTCAGTGCAAAAGGAAGAGTTTTCCGCTGCCTGTTGAAATAGACGTGATGTTCGTAGCATTTAAGAAAATAGGCCTCATAGACAAAAACTTCAGTGAACGACTGGAAAGGTGTGATCTGGTTAGACGAATTCAAATTAAACCGATGTTAAACATTATTACGAAATTCAAAAGCGCAATGTGAAGAAAATTGATAAAATGAAAATGAAGAGAAGAAGTAATTGTGAGCAGGATAGTAATCACACATGCCCAAAATCGTGTCAAAAATGTTAAATTAAGGGGACCGCCCCCCATTCTCGGCGTCAAAAATTTTTTGATTAAATTCGAATCTACACTAATTCAAGAATGTCCCTACAAAATTTCAAGAGAAAATCTCAAGAACTCTTGAAGATATAGCCGATTTATTGTGACAGCGTCAAGTGACGGCTAAAGGGCTTCTCAAACTTTAAACGCGCTCTTCTCTTTTATGAATGGCGGGCACGATAACTCAAAAACTAATGACCCAATCGATTCCAAATTTTTACACGTTTCTCTGTGAGTGTATAGCTCTCGTATGAACTAGGATAAAGCCAATCGGTGAAGGTCTTCCTAATTTTTTAACTTGGTTTATGGGCAAAAATAGGCGATTTTCCAAAAATATTTTTTCAAAGGTCCGCCATTTTGTTACTTTTAGATTGAGGTCAATAATTCTAGTTCATGCGAGAGACAAACATGTGCTCTTTCCAACACCGTTGGAATTTTCGGATTCCGATGTTCCAGTGGGGAGTTATCATGCCCGCCATCAAAAATAAAGACTTTTCTTTAATTACAAAAAACAACAACAAAACAATAACAAAAATTTTTTGTAAATTATTTTTCTTCTCTTTTAAATCTTCAAAAGTTACAAACATTAACAAGCATTGGTATTGATTTACCAGACCATTGAAAATCTTGAAAAATTAAAATCGAAAATGGGTGGGGTTCCCTTAATGCATTTGTCATCACAAGATCCACCCCTAAATTCGAAGGTGAATTTATGTTCAATCTTGAACAGATAAATGAGTATCAGTAACAATTAGCCTTAACAAAAAACATGTCATCTCAAAATGTTTATTCTTAATCGATCCTGCAGACCACATTGCAAAATATATATCATACTATTACTTTTTACTTATGAATGCTCTCAGTAATGTGAGAGTTCATGTATTCCAACAGATTTACAATTATTACTTGCCTTATGATTTTTTTTGTTTTTAATCTTAAAGATAACCACATTGTCCCACCGTTCTACTGCTCGCTGTTGATTTTCTTTTTCATTTAACAGTGTCCTGTGATCTATGTGAATGGACCGGTGTAATGCATTCCCTGTGTTACATAAATTTAGTGAGTTGTTACACTTCAAGTTTGCTTTGTTGTGGGAGTTGTATAGAGTTTTTGTTTTCTTTTTTCGCTTTCATTCAGTTTCGAAATAAATGAAATGAAAAAGCATACTTTCACATATACATACACTTTCATTTTAGATAGTTGCAACATCCACAACTCACCCATCTAAGTACGTAGTTACATATGTATGGATTTTGCATACAAAATCGAAAACACAAACACACACACTAGCAACCGTCACATTGACTTTTTCCCAGTTGGCTTTGGTTAGCTTTTGTCATGACGGTGGCGGTGCCTTTGTTGGACGGTGTTGAATTTAGTTTGATTAAATTTATTCTGGCAAATCCACTGGACAAAACAATTGTGTAATTGTTTTTTTTTCTGGTTATTGTACTAGTAGTTGTAGTGGTAGTAGTAGTTGTACAGCCAGTACTTTAGTTTATATAGTAAGCCAATGTGTGTGGGATGTTGCTGTTGTATTTTTGTCGTTTGGTTGGTGTTAGAAAATTTGTATGTGTGTACATAACTTCGCTTTTGGACTAGGTTACCTGTGCACTTTTTCGGTATTTAATTTAATTCTCACACTGAAATTTTTAGAAATGGAAAATAGTTGATACACTGGCATGCTATGTAGCACCACGCCCACACACTCACGCATACACCATTTGACATTACACAAAAGTTTACATCTCTCAAAATAGAAACTGTATTGTGTGGAGTGAGAGTTGCAGTTTGAAATCGTCAAATTACAATAATGTGTGGTGGTACAGTTATAGTGCAGTTGTTCGAATAGCAGCTACCACACACTTTACTAATAGCTAAAGTTGTTTTTTGCCAGAGTTACCAAGGTGGGGGCTTTCTATAAAAAACTAAGATTTGCTTGTAATATGTAAACATATGTTTTAATATTAATCAAAGGCAAATTCTTTACATATTAAATTGAATTTCGTAGAATTTCCAATTAACGACACTTGCGGCGTACTACAATATTGCTATTAATTAGTTGTTGTTTTTTTAATACTAGGGAATTATGAATTACAGAAATTTTAATATAATTACATTTTACATTAATGTAGTGTAAATTGTAAAAAAATAAATCAATTAAAATGGAAAAACGATAATTATTCGATAAAAACACTGGTCACATTCGTAAACTCACATTATTTTATATAATTTCCCACCGCTAACTCCTAACCTGCTAAATAGGTAATTAACGGCATTTACATTAGAACTTTTTACCGGGTTAATCTACATTATGAGGATGTATTTTACATATATACAATGCAATTGACAATTTATACCCACTGGGTTAATATGTAAATGTACTATTAGTCAAAGAATCGTAGTTTTTGCAAGTTGGAATTACTATGTCAATTTTGTGTGCAGGCAAATTATGATTACATGGACCTATATTCAAAATTTACTGCCAAAAGTGCTTTTATACTCCTACACACAAAAACTAAAACCGATGCAGTATGGAGACTGCATCAATTAAAAGTTCTCGCGACGTTTTGTCGTTTACGCCGTGTAACATTTATTTTATATACATGAGACTTGTTTGTTTGTAGAACTCGTTTTACAAAATTTCAAACATTCGAAACACTTTATAATTGCAAACAACAATATATGGCAACTCTACTAGTGGTCATTTGGAATTAAATAAAATATGTTCATATATTAGAAAATTGACCAGAGCTTAACAACAATCCATGTAAACTGATTACAAATCCCAGCAATTTGACCAACTCAAATAAATTAATTTAAAATTGGAAAAACGACAATTTCCAAAATGAAAATTAAAACAAAAATAAAAATAACACAATACAAATAAATAGAAATTGTAGCATGTTGAACAAATATTGGAAAGGGAGTTTTTAGTTTTTATTGAATTTCACTTATAATTATAAGTAAAAAAGTTATTTTTTTGAAAAATAGTTCATTTTGAAATGAGATCGGGTTTTTATTTTTTTCGCAAGAGAGTTTACAATGGCCATTGATGAAAGTCAAATCATGTGGCATTTGAACAAATATTGGAAATAGACATTTTAGTATTGGTCCGAGTAATGTACGTCCATTTTTATCAATCTACTTCAAAGCTAATTCAATCGGTAATCCCATTAATAAGTGTTTTACATCTTGTGACTTCTTTTGACCAATTAAATTAAGTCTTAAAATCACCATATGATCAGATTATAGTTTATATGCGCCTTTACTGACTCAAATGACAGAACTGTTGAATTTAACAAAATAGTAACCCATAACAAAGCACCAGGAACACATACAGAAGTCACACCTTAAGAACCCTCCACCATGAGATGTAGATTCAAAATACCTTAAGTCAATCCGGATATTTATATGCAGACTATTTTATTGCGCTATGTGGTGGTACAGAATACCCGGAAATTCCGTTCAATTCTTTTTACCTTGCAATGAGAAAATCAAGCAATAATCTTCAAAATATATATGGGAAATATTGCCAATTTTTTAATATTCCATTTTCAAAAAATCAGCTTTTTTGTTTTTGTGGCACATCAATGATTTTTGGTACACATATAGGGAAAAATGTTCTGACTCCGAAGCCGTTCGCGATCAAATTTTTGGTTGATGCGCGCAAAAGTTATCGAGGTTTTAATTTTGGGCATAAGAAAAAATTTTAAAATTACGCCGTTTATTACATTGAAAAAAAAACGTTGATTAAATCTTCCTTCGTAAAATAAGAATATGAATATATTTTAATAATCGCGATGAAGTTGCACATCTTGGCGAAATGTGAGAAAAAAATATAGCTGATTACATCAATATTTTCATTATATTAAAGACATATAAACGCCTAAAAAGTCCGTGTAGCGGTTTGTAAATCACAGCGACAACAAAACAAGATATTGAGGAAAAATATTTGTTTTGGTTCAAAAAAATAATATCATATTTTTTTGTTTTTTTTTATCTTATACAAGAAATTTCAGAGAAAATGTTGGGGTTATTCTGCTATTTTACCAGAATTTCGCCGAAAAATTGACATATATAAAAATAAGCACTTTTTGTGTATAAGGATATGCCTTGCGGATTATATCAAGACCCTTCCGATAAATCTTAGAATTCTATAAATACGAATAAATCTTAAAATAAAATAATATTATGAAATATACATTTAAAATTGCGTCTAAATCGCGTATATCTCAAAATAATTTGATGCGCATGCGGTTTCCAGGAAGTACTGAAGTTTATCTTCCAATCCATATATATTTTGAGAAATTTCATTTGAATGCTAAGATGTACCACACGTTGCATTGAGGTACCCAAAAACTCGTAAAACGCGAATAATTTCCGAAAACTCCATATGCCATTAACGCGCTTCCGATTTCGGTGTGCACCCCAATAATACATCGATCTATACCGATTTCAATGTGGTCCGTTAAGAACCATGGATGTGCCAGCTCACACTATTTTTGAGATAAATTGGGTACATCTATCTTTCGGCTGAAGTTTTTAAAGTTCTCTTTTCGAAAAAGATAGAAATCCGTATGAGGTCATTTATTGAAGCGGAAATGCTGCACAGAAAACATTAATGTAGACGTAGCTTCCACCAAAAGCAAGTTTGGAGGTCAATATCATGAACAGTTTGCAAGACCAATTAATCCAAAACTATTCACTTTTTTCATATACTTAAGTAATTCCCGAGTTATAAAGGGTGAACCTCCGTTTCAGCTATGTTAAAAAATTGGCAATATTGCCCATATATATATGGGGGCTACCCGGAAACATTGGTCAATTATTCTGATCAAAAATATATACTGTATGTGGTCCCCGGTGAATATATCGCTGTGTTGCATATAGAGGGTATAAAAATCCTAGAAATAGTAACAGAGTATATGCAAAATTTCAAAACTCTATCTTAAATATCGCGATTTCAACATACGGACATGACTTAATCTATATAAATTTGATTTCGGATCAATATTGATCCTCGGGAGAATATTCCGATATGTTGCAAACGAAATAACAAATTTTGTATTTATATATTTTATGATAGAGGGAGTAGCATGAAAAAATGGTGAATTTGTCCTTCTGCGTTCTTTACATACTTCCAAAGGGATTTCATCGCCATAAGAAATTGTCCACCTCGCCAAAATCATTCTGCGCAGTGTTATTTAAGAGCTCAAGCAGTTTGAGCCTTGACAAAGGCTGAAAAATGTCATATCTCATGAACGATTACGAAGTAGAACTTTAATAAAAATGTCCTTACTGCATTTATGAATTGGGACAATTTTCTTAATGTAGTTTCATTTATATACAAGAAAAAATCTTCACCAACATCATTTAGAGAAATGTGATATGTATATCCATTGCAATTATTTTATTAACAAGTGGAAGTAATTCAAATAACCAACCACCTCCGGATGAAGATTCATTTACGTCAATGAATATAATTTAATCACTTTTTCTAGATTAATTTTTACGTAATGATGTACGACATTATTTCTGAAGGTCAATTTTTGCTTAATTGATTTTTGTAATGATTTAATGTGTTATTACATATTTAGTCCCTCTAAAGGAAACTACAAAGATTGTTGTCCTTGATTAATGGCAAAATGACAAACGATTACCAGTGTTGGACATTAAATTCAACTGACCATGCAATTGGGCACGTCTTTTTTTAAACGTTTCTTGGAAATGGGATTTGTTTTAATGGTTTCAAATACCCTCAATAATTGGTCACTAAAAATGAAGGTCAAATATTTTTTGGGTTTTTTTGTAACTTTGTTTCCGTAGTTTTTCCTTTTTTATTTTTACACCAAACGCTAAAGGTGATAGTAATGACATGACTTATTTTTGGTTTCTTTCTTATTTTAATAGTCAATTGATTTAATGATTAACACAATGATTGATCATTTACCTTGTAATTATCAATTGTCTGCTAGATGGACGGGTTGGGAGTTTTTCTTCCAAAGTACTTTTTGACAGCAACAACGTAAAGCATGAGTGAAGAAAAAAAACCTAAATGACAACACTTAAGAAAATTAAGCAAAACCTTAGGTAATTTTCTTTGCTTCCTTCCTTGTAACCTTTTCCCCTCATTAGGTTCAAGCAAACATTCCTTCATGGCTGATTGCCAGGAATGAGGTGATGGCGACCCACAGAAAACCTTATTACCTTTGTTTTTGGTATTTTTTACAATCCATTAAAGAAGACAACTTTTATTACATCTTTCAAACGTGTCAATTCGTTACCCATGGGAGTTACAAACGCTCGTCGACTGTAAGACTTGTTGTGTTTCAGTTTTTTTCTGTGTTCATTTCCTTAAGCTTTTAGTGCAAACAGACCGTGGAATAACAATAGCAAATATGTTGTTTTTATTTTTATTTTTTTGGGAGTGAAAATTCATACCGGTCTCATTAAAAATAAAAAAACACAAGAATTTTATAACAATTTTGCTATGTTTTTTTATTATTTCTGAAATATTAGGGTAGAACGAACATAATAAAAAAATATGCTTTTATAAATACACATTTTGCTTTGAGGTCCTTGAAAAAACAATCTTATGGGAGGTCCTTGCACATTTGTTTTTCAAAAATTCCCACTTTATTTTGAGGTCCTTTAAAATACTATTTTTCAAAAATCCACTCTTTGTGTAAAGAGCTTGAATGTATTTTCCAAAAATTCACACTTTGTTTTGAGGTCCACATATAAATAAAATATTCTTTAATAAATTCCCGCTCTATGTTGATGTTCTCAAAAAAAGAATTCTTTAATAAATTCACGAATTGTGTTGAAGTCCTTGAAAAATATGTTTATATGTCATTTATAACAATATATATTTTGTTACATATAATCTACAGAATTCTCGCTTCACCCTTTTACATATATAACAATTTTTCCACTTCCTCTACACTTCATTTACGCAGGAAAATAACACACACAGACATACAAAAAACCTACAATGGGAAAATAAGAGACGACAAGAGGTAAAAGTACAAAGCAACAATTGCGTTAATAAGCACACAATTTCAGCGAAATGATGGGCATTGGTGTTGGTTTCGAAATGAAAGGACGACATTCCGCACAAACACACACACAGCAATAAAAGATGTAACCAGTAAAAAAAAACAGACAATATGTAGTAGTATCCTGTTTTGTGTTTTTTTTTTCTGGCTAGGTAGATGACAGGGAATTCACATAAAAATAACATGACATAAGGCAGACTCACACACATACACTCACGCGACCATGAACTCAAACTAGAAAACATACGTACGTACATACATGCGGACAACATAACCTAACATAACACAAAAGACAGATGTCAACAAATGTTTTGTTGGAATTTTTTATATACTAAACACGTCGTAATAGACATACACACACACTAAACTTGATTACTTCAACTTTTTTTGTCAGCCGGATTCTGAGTGACACACAGCAGAAAAAAACTTTATAACGCAAACATAGACATAGCTATAAGTTTTTATGCCACTTTTTAACTCATCTCAAAAAACAACTTTTTTCTAACCTAACTTATGTTTATGTATAAGCCTAGGCATAACCTGCATTTAAAGATGATTGCATCAGGGATAGGATTCTACACAAGTTTATTAAAGCGTTTATATTTCGAATCTTAAATTTCGGCACAAATAGGCTAGAAATTAAACTAAATTCGACAAAACTGAAGCAAATTGAGATTTATACAATTGTATAAGCCCAAAACATTATTTTGAAGCAATATCTGAATTTTCAGGTAATCGTCGTACTAAACATATTTACACTTCAAAAATAATAATGGTCTAAAAATTATATACCCTATGTCCAATTGTCTGGCCGGTGGGCTAAACATATATGGAAAGGAGTAACGAGTCTGATTAAAATGTTCCCATCTTAATATTCTAACTTATAAATGCTCCGTTAAGTTCGGTAAAAACGAACTTTTTATACCTTTCACCACGAGGTCGACAATCACCTATCTATGCAGCCAGGAGAATACAAAATACCAAACTATAGACGTTCAGGTTACAAAATTGACATACCGGAAAACGTCACGAAACCTTTGTATGGTGGTTAAGTAGAATCATAGGCATTAGGGCGGCCCAAATATATAACGATGAATAAAAAATCAAATTTTGAAACAGCATGATGTTATAGGGAAAAATCATTTTTTGAAAAGTCGGAGACTCGAAAATCGAGATAGATCTTTGGTTCCTTTATAAAAGTTGCTTAGAATTGTCCATGGAATCATCCTAGGTGCTGATTAAATCGAATTTTCGGCTCCATACAAATTGGCCCGCTCTAATGGGAATAGATTGAAAATGTTAAAGCAACTTCCAATTAAAGCAACTTAGCAATCCTCACAATGCCCAATTTTGGGGTATAGTCATATGAGGGCTGTACTACCCAATATTGATAATTGTTGAACAATTTGGCAGAATAAGTTGCCTAAAATACCAAGTTAAAATTTGGCAAATTTTGATAGGGAGATTTTGGAGTATATTAATCCTACGATCAATAACCGGGTACATTTGTACCTTTTTATACCCTCAGCCTTATGGCTAATGAGTGTATATACACTTGTATATGGGGTTTAGACCCCATGTTTCTTTGGACTAAATCCGTTTCAGACAATTTGGACTCGATTTACAAATGTGCGTGTGTCTGGCCGGCTGGAGCTCACGATAACTCTCGAAAGGAGTCATCGATTTCGTCCAAACTTTGCACATCGTAATATGTCATCCAAACTTAGTGTAAGTCCGAAGATGAGACCCATTGCTCCACTATTTCTGGTACCTCCCCCAAAATTGTCAAAATGTTCGATTTGAACCGAACTTTGACAACCTATTTTCTTAACCAATCCTAGACCAAGTAGGAAGATGGGTCCCATTTCTCCACTTCTTCTGATACCTCCCTCTGATAAATTAATTGGTGCACCAAACTCACAATATTGGTCCTATTGAGACAAAATTTTGCACAGAGTACTGAATTAGGTCTATATATGCCAAGTTTTGTTTAAATCAGTTAAGATTTAGATATAGCTCCTATATGTAGTTTCATCCGATTTTATGTAAATGGAGCACCAGAAAGTCAAATTTAGGCCGATTGGCATAAAATTTTGCCCTTGCGAAGTTTTGTTATAATCGGTTCAGATTTATATATATAGTTTCATATAGTTTCCTTCAATTTTATGTAAATGGTGCACCATACTGTCAATGTTTGTCCGATTGAGACAAAATTTTGTATAGCGTGTTGAAGTTACTACAGGTTGACATCCATATTGAAATTACGGTAGGTTGTCCTCCGTGAAGTTTTGTTGAAATCGGTTCAGATTTAGATGTAGCTCCCATATATTTTCGTCCGATTTTATGTAAATGGAGAACATTACTGTCAATATTTGTCCTATTGAAATTTTACACAGTGTACTGAATTAGGTCTGGATTGATGTATTCTAAGTTTTGTTGGAATCGGTTCAGATTTAGATATAGGTCCCATATATATATATATATATATACAGAGGAGTATATGTTTGTGTGTTCTCTATTCACAAAATTTAGCAGCGGGTATGTCATTTAACCTAGAATATTTAGAATGTTAAGTTCGAAATCGGTTCGGATTTAAATATAGTTCACATATATACTATAGTCCCATTTTATTTGCGCGATTTTGTTGTTGAAATTTTGGATAGCGCACTGTGTATACATATTTTGGTCGATGACTGACATTAAATTTTTCATAAATTTCAGATTCGTATGTGTATGGGTTTGTTCAAATATCTATGTACTTCTCACAGTTAATATTGTATATATGAGCATCTCTTATATGTACTCAAAGTGGAATGGGTATAATATTGTCGGCCCCATCTGACTTTATACGTTCTTACTTATTACTGATTACTGATTAAATGTATTACCTACATTTGTATCCTTCCAAACTTAGAGATGAAATTCAGTAAATAATGGAACTATCTTGCGGATTATTTGTATATAGTAGACCACGGGGATATGAGCTATATGTATGTACTCAAACGTGTATATGTACTGTATAAAGACATATATATTAAAATTTATCTTTATCTTTATGGAAGACAATCAACAACAATCTTGGCTTTTCCATTGTAGCATCCAATGGGTTAAAACTTTTGTAGTTTTTGAAGGGATCTAATCATGGGACCATCAGGGCGAATCATAGAAATCAGCCACCACCTTGGTTTTCCTTTGGTATTTTTGTGCATAATTTTCGTACTTGTTTTCTGGATCAGTTAAGCATTTACCAAGACAAGACAAAACATATTTGACCTTCAAATATTCAACAAAAATGTCGTTCATAAGATTATAGATAGAGTCCCTAAAGATGACAAATCAGAAATTCTTCTATCTCCGAATGCTAATAAATTTCGAATAAATTTCTGAAATATTTTTCATTTGATTACTGATACCCTATTTTAGCAGCTAATCTACAACAAAAATTCAAATTCCAAGGGTCATGATAAGTGTGTCTATATCCAATTAACATACTTAGTGAAATGGGTTTTATGATAGCCAACGGTGATATATCAATTCTTTAGAAATTCTGCACAATGAAACCAGGACATTAAACCCCTGAAACAACCACATCCAACTGGGTTAGATCTTGACAAGCATGACAAGAAAACATTGAAGTGTGAATTGTGGCTATAACCAACAACAAAAAGTGTAGCATCATTAGTTAAAGAGTTTCAACTCCCCCTCAGTGGCATTACGATCGACCAACCCAAGCACGCAGACCATTCTAAAAAACCAGCTCAATAAGCAGGTTTAGTGCAGGTTGTGTGTGGTATGATGACATGAATCTAAAAAAACTAAACACACATACAAAAACGGTATTTATGTTAGGCGGCAAAAGTCTTTTCAACTCTTCGAAAGAATGAAGCAAAAAACTAATGACAAGATAACACCTCTGGTTGGATTAACAGAAGGGAGAATATGTGTTGTCACCACCATAAGGACGGGGGAGTGATGATGATAATCACTCCTACAAAACCACGTCTGCAATTCTCCAACTCCTTTTTGTTCGTTGTTTAGCATATTAAGCACATAAAAATACTTTACACTTTTTAAAATGTATTTCCATGTTGATGGTATACGCACCATTTAACATTTGAAGTCATGTCTGTTGTCTCCACCGTCCCATTAACTGACTAACTAACAGAAAAAACCCCATCCGACCAACCAGCAACAGCTTCACAATACAGCAATCAACTACCAGCAGCAAAGGATCAAATCATGATGTGAAGACAACAACAACAACAACAAAAAAGAAAAACGAAGCTAAACAAAACAACAAAAGCCATAATAACAAGAAATCCTAAAGAATGTGAAATGTAAAAGACAATGGAATTTACTCATCATCATTGTCGTCGTCGTCACCGTCATCAGCACCATCACCCGAGACGCATATCCTGCGTAACTAATAATAATGCTGATGGCAACAAAATGACTACTACAGCAAAAGACCAACAACAACAATAACTGGGCAATGACATTAACATACCTTCACAAATGACATAAAATGTTGTTATGAATGTATTATTAGAGGGATTTGTTATCCGTGTTAGTTTTTTCTTTTTTCAGGCACGTACCCTACATGCTATACTTATAAGTCTAGATTGTAATCCATGCGTTCGTTTAAATCGCAAGAGCTAATGGCCATGGAGGACACCTACGTTAATCAAAAAACAAGTAAAACTGTAATTAATTTCGCTGGGACCACACATTTTATACCATCCACCATGAAGTTGGCATTCAATATAACTAAAATACATCGGGTCTTCTAGGAGAAAACGAAATACCAAACTAAAGACAGTTAAATTCGAAATGGACCTCTCGGAGCCCTTCAATACCGAGCGAGGATTCAGACAAGGCGCCAGTGTGTCGTGTGACTTCTTTAATATCCTGCTGGAAAAAGAGTCTGCCAAAGTGGGACAGAGGAGTCTGCCAAAGTGGGCGAGAAGACCAAGCTGATAGTATCAACGTGCAAGGCGTACAGTAGACTCGGACCAACTGTGGAACTTCGAGGTAGTGAAGGACTTTATATACCTCCGTACCGCCACAAACAAAACTAATAACATCCGGAGAAGAATAGTGTTGGCCACAGATGCTACTATGGTCTGAGTAAGCTATTCAAAAACAAGACCATATCTCGCTAGACCAAACTCACACTCCACAAGAAGCTGATACTACCCGTGCTGGTGTATGGATCTTAAGCGCAAGGACCGTCATGGGTCCTTGAGCAAGCAGATGAGGCAGCTCTTGGAATGTTTGAGAGAAAGATTATCCGAAAGATCCACGGACCGATCTGCTTCGACGGTGAATATCAGCGTCCATGACATCGACATAGTCAGGCGTATCGAGCTGCAGCGACTACGTTGGCCAAGCGAGCCAACTGATGGGTCACGCCGAAGGGGAAGGCCACGAATTCGGTGGAATGATCAAGTGGAAGACAACATTTCAGAACATGGTATTTCACATTGGAAGAGATGCGTACAAGACCGACAAGCTTGGAAATCTTTTTAAGCTCGGCTTATGGAACAAATTATCTGTATAATGCTGGAGAACACTTTGAAACCTTTATGTTTCTGTTCTTTCTTTGTGGCTTCGCTATCACAGGCGCCTGGACCTCCCACCCGCACGGCGCCCGGTGCTGTACCTGATATAGACCTCCTCACAATTCGTCTGGACTTCATAAACTACACATAATTGTGTAAGGTAGAACCTAGTCGACCAGACCACAATTAGTCGATTATTCTTCACTTTTTTGCATACTTCAGTGTTTTATGTTGTGACAATTAGACATTGCTGGGCGAAATGATTTTTTTTAAATAATTTTCTGGGCAAAAGGGTATTTTTTAATATAAGCAGCAGGAGCATGACAAACATAAAACAACAAACCATGACACCCTGACAAATCATGTAGTTATTTCGTTTTGAAAATCTCCTCAGTTCTGCGGAGAAAAACCAACAAAGCATTAGTAAAAGCTCTGTAATTATTGTGAAAACTGCCCATTTGGTTTCCTTTTTTATGGTCGAGGCCATTTAGAGTAGTGTGACGACGAATGGGGGTTTCACGTTGTTCGTTTGTTTTTTTAGTAATTCCATACTCTTTACGGTATATTTCTTTGAATGACCGCCCGTACGACCATCAGTTGCCGTCCCCTCTCCAAAGTTAATCACATGCAATCAATTGTTAATGCGTAGAAATAGAGTTTTGTTTAGCATACACACCTACGTTCTGGGTTCTGAGATTTAAGGGTAGCCACTTCATTCTCAAGAGAGACGTAAGTTACTTAACATTATGGCTACCGAACAAGGAAATACACTTAATCACTACTCATTGCGGTAATAGTTGAAAAACTTTTCTGTTTCTTTTTATTTTGGGGGTAAAGGTTAGAAAGAAAAGTTTATTAGCCTCAAACTAAATTGTAGTTGTTGAAAAGTTGACAGAATTTCTTACGAAGTAAATTAAATCAATGCATTTTTGATAGATTTCATATACAACTTTATGTGCGGAAATAGATTTTTAGAAAACTTAAAACTTTTCTTACGACTACTTTATTATATAATCATACGAAGGATGGAGGTTATGTTAAACTAAACACAACCAGTGACGGCCCGGCAAATTATTTCAAATTTAGTATTATTTAGTACACAAACGTACAAATTTTCATTACAACCTACTTATTCTTATTAACCAAAGTGAGGATTCCAACTCTATCGGTTCACACTAAATCCTATTCAAAAACACTACAGTTATTCTAACTCCATATGTCAAGATTCCAGCTCCATCGGTTCACCAAAATCAGAATTTGGTACAATTTAGTCCACATTCGAACAAATGTTAAAAACGATCTACATAGCCCAATCGTACATCCTAATAGTGATACTAACTTCAAATTGCAAGATTCCAGCTTTATCGGTTTGGTACCTTATTTCCAAATTTCTGTGTTCCAGCTCTATCGGTTCACCGAAATACACATTTGGTACCATTTTGTACACATTTCCAAAACATTCTAAATTTTCAAAACATTATAAATATTCCAATCCTACCCCCAATAATGACTCTAATAGTACGTTTACATTTAACCGGATTTCGTTAACCCAGTGGGTTTCAATTGTCAATTCCTTTCCATAAATGTCAAATAAATCCTCATAAAGTAGGTTAAACCGGTAAAAAATTATAATGTATATGCCGTTTAACTCCATATTTCAGGATTCCAGCTCTATTGGTTCAACCAAAATTTAAATTGTAACAAATTGTAGTACACATTAGTACGAATTTCCAAAACATTCTAGAAATCGAGATCCTACATTACAACAGTGATCATAACATCACATTTTATCACATTTCCAGCTCAATCGGTTCATTCAAATTCACATTAGGTACCATTTAGTACAAATTTTCAAAACTTCGTACATCGGTTCACCCAAAATTTAAATTGTACCAAATTCAGTTCACACTTTCCAGAATTTCCAAAACTTCCTAAGTAGCACCATTCTACCCCCAAAAATGAATCCTAACTCCAAATGTCAGATTCCAGCTCTATCGTATTACCCCAAAAAATATCCTACATACACCAATCCTATACCCCAACAATGATCCAAACTTCAAATTTCAGGATCCAAGCTCTATCGGTTCATCCAAATCCAAATTGTACAAATTATAGTACGATTTAGTACTTTTTGCACACATAAGTAAACATTTTTCTACGTACATATCCCACTCCGACGGTAATGTTAATTACAAATTTCATGAATCCAGCTCCATTTGTACATCCGATTAAAAATTGTACCAAATATAGTACAATATAGTACGTTTCGTATACATGAGTACACACATTCAAAACCACCTCCTTATATCGACATTCCCTCTCAACCTCTATCCATTCACATATTATGACATTGTACAAAATTTAGTACATTTTAGTACTTTTCGGATACTTATAGTTCGAAAGTCCAAAGGCCCTTTGCTATATCTATTATACACTCCATCAGTGACCCTCATTTAAAATTAATGAGTTATAGCACTACTGTTTCGTACCGTTCTAGTAAGAATTTCCAAAAACCCAGATTTATCTGTCACCTTTGGGCAAAGTGTGATCCTCACAGAAAATTTCAAGATTCTAGCTTCGAAATCGTTAAGTCAGTCATCCATGAATCAGTCAGTCAATCACATTACTCTTTTATTAGTATAGATAGTTACAAAAATATGAAATTTCGAATTTGACCTCATGTCATTTGAAAACCGTTAGCCACAACGATATAAAATTTTACTAGTGTAAAGCTCAAAGTCTCCAGATTTGAAATATATAACGTTTTTTACCGCTCTGACTGAAATTGCCTTTTTTCCAAAAAAAATTGAGTTCCTGGCGCACAGTGGATAGTTTGAATCAATTTGGTCACTTTTGACTAACTTTAACCGCTATATATTGAATTCAGTTTTCTTTGACACAAATCTACATTAGAGGGTCAGAAATATACGCATTATAAGTTTATGGCTATGACTTTGCTGACCTGAACCATCTGCCACACAAACCTAGACCCAGGGTTCTTCAGTGGCGGTGGACTCGGAATTCAGCAAAATGTATCAACCCTAAAAAAAACTACAGCCATTCTGAACGTTTCCTACACTATAAGGATAATTTTAAAACTTCAATATATGTCAGCTGTAAAATATCGGTATCTCAGAGAAACGTTTAAATCCTAAAAGCTGCTTCAAACCTACAAAACACAGTTAGCAACTCCTATACATCTTAAAAATTTCGTTTTTTATAGACATCTGTGACGCCAAATGGTCTCCATTTTTTATAATCCCATTCCATAGCAAGTATTCCTTATTACGACTATTTAAAGGTGTTGATTATTTTAGTAGCTCTATTGTACGATTGATGACGACTTTTTGTGGCTGTTGTTATTTCTGTTTGTTTTTTTTCGTTTATGGTGTGGTCTATAATTTGTTATTTCGTCCATATCCACGGGTCTCCTATTTGTTTAGTTCTGCCCAAGATTACAACTCTTAAGCACTAATTTGAAACTAATAATCATAATGGTGTTCGGTTGTTGTTTTTGTTGTTATCGTCATTGTTGTTGCTGCTATTTTCTTCCTCTTTATTATAGAATGACATCGTTTATTGGGACAAGTTGTCGTTTTGAATTGTTTCTTTGCTTTATTGTTGCTGTTTGATGTTTGGCTCTTGTCGTGGTTGTGGTTGCGGCAGTGACCACAAACAGCCATCCAATCATTTAGTTTACCTTAATTTTTTCGGTTTTTTTCCTTCTTAGGTTTCAACCATTGGAATTGGTGGCCGTGTTCCGGAGCAATAAAATAAAACAAATTTCAACGCCTTTCATTTTGTTTTGCTGTTGTGTTTCCTCCTCCTGCTACTCGCCGTGGCTATTATTATTGTTGCTCTGGTCGATGTTGGCAAGCTGCTGCTGCTGTTGTTGTTGTTGGCAATATTTTATTATTATTAAACGGCTCATTTTCCTCCTTAACCGCCCATCTATGGTTAAAGACAAAGGCCACCTTTTATCGAACGACCCACTAACAATAGAAAATAAGAGGAAAAACACAACAACGAAAACATCATGGTCTGAAAATAAAGTTTTGTAGAACTTTTTCGATAGCATTAATTACACATTGAAGAGAAAGCCATGGCGAAGAAGCAGAGAAGCACAACATTGGAAAGTGGCTCAATGTGCCAAAGATGTGCATGGCAATCCCTTTTTTTCGGCATGGGGGAGGGCAAATACAAGCTGAAGGGAAACGCAATGACCAAAGAACAAATACAACAAGGTGGGCAATAACAACAAACAATACCATCAGGCGGCGGCCGCATCAGAAAAGTACTTTAGCTATTACGGGACAAGAGTGAGAGTATCGTTATTATACCGTCGTCGTTTTTTTTAACTCTTCTCCATTGTGCGAATTTGTACTTGGGCCCTACCCCTGGCCGATTGTTGCCATTATTGTTGTTGTCGTTGTTGATGGAAAAGTTTAACCATTTCACAGCAATATCCTGCCGTGAAATGTTTATTGTTCTGTTTGTTTATTTGTTGTTTGTCCGTGTGTTTCTCTACCTTTTTGGTTCTACGTTCGTTTCTGTTGATTCTGGACTCAGGGCTGCTCTCCATGAATTGGTTGTTGTAACTGTTCGTTTAGTTTTTCTTTTTTGTGCGACAATAGTTTTGTGTAATGTAGGTGTGTTCAGAGGTCAAGTTATAGCTCAAGTACCTTTAGTTTGTTTTTGCACGGTGAAATTTTAAGAAATTATGTTTTTTAAAATACAAATACATTTGCAGGTATGGATTTAAAAAATATATATTTTGTCGTGGAACTCTATAGGCATAGATTTTTTAAATAATATTTCCCTAAGGTCATATAACACGTGGAGTTATTAATGAATATTTTTTCTAGGACCACTATTAGGGGTGCCTTTTTTAAAGAATATTTTCTCAGGGACCAATAAAAGTGATTTTTAAAGAATATTTCTGCAAGGACTAATAATAGGCGTGGAGTGTCTGAAGAACATTTCTTAATGGACTCACCAAGGCGTGGATTTTTTAAAGAATATTTTTCAGGGACCACTATTAAGCGAGAATTTTTTAAAAAATATTTATTCAGAGACCACTATTAGACGTGAATTTTTTAAAGAATATTTTTCAGGGACCAATATTAGGCGTGGATTTTTTAAAGATTATATTTTCAAGGACTCACACAAGGCGTGTAGTTTTTAAAGATATTTCTCCAAGGACTCACACAAGGCGTGCAGTTTTTAAGGAACATTTTTTTAAGGACTCACACAAGGCGTGTAGTTTTTAAGGAACATTTTTTCAAGGACTCATACAAGGCGAGCAATTTTTAAAGAATATTTTTCCTAGGACTCACACAAGGCGTGTAGTTTTTAAAGAATATTTCTCCAAGGACTCACACAAAGCGTGGACTTTTTAAAGAATAATTTTTTTTATATGGTGGCTACTCCGACACTTGGTTCAATATTAAGGAGGTTCGCTATACATTGAGAACTCAAAATACCAAAAATACCAGTTAGTCCGGTTGAAAAACGTGCCCAACATTCCCCGTTGTATGGGGGCAATACCAAAATTTGAACCGATATATCCCATTCCCCGAGCTCAATTTTAGATCATGCCAATTTCAGAGCTATATCTTTATTATCGTGAATTCAACATACGTACAGATGGGTATGTTTTCATCGATATGCTCTTTTATTCTGATCAATAATATATTTATCTTATCTATACCAATCTACAAATATCTTTAACCCATTTAACCACTGTCTTAATACCTTAAGTACTTACATTTATTATTTGTATGTTTTCACCAATTCTCCCCACCCATTCCACATCATTTTTTATTGGAGTGTAACAAATACTTGTTGGGGGTTATGGAGGGATAAGTAATGCAAGACACTTTATTAGTTGTTATTTGTCCTTTGAGCTCAATTCAATATAAAGTAGGGAAAGAATTCATGCTTTTATAGTTTGTGTGGAACACACACAATGACACTTGGAATGTGTGTTTTGTGTGTCGGTGTGGTGGTGGTAGTAATTGTAAATATAAGATTGTTTGTTAAGGTAATATTACGACGACAATTCTTATTGCCGCAATTTGTGCCATTGCTACTGTGAGCGAGTGCTGCTGCCATTAGGACAGTTGCTGTTGTTGTTGTTTTCGTTGCTATTGCTCTGGCTAATGTTATTTACGATTTTAACCTTCCACATTGTTAGTGGACAACGCTAACCGCTTACTTTTTGGGGGAGGTCATACTAACAAAACTGAAAGTAACTACCATTCAGCGGGCCACAATCCAACCATTTATTTGAGAACAAGCCTAGAAAATATGAACTCCATTTTGTGGGGTGCTGATGTGGTTCATTTGTATTAATTTATCTGCAAGTGTTATAATTCACTTAAAGTGTTGGGTTTTTGGTGTTTCATTATTAACACCAAACAGTCGGAGTCAAGACAGCATCGGTGCCAGAAGCTGTAGTTGTTATTACATTGGGAGGGAAGATTTGGAAAAAAAGTTTACAATTCGGCATCGAAAAATTACAAACAGAATTTTTTATGTTTTAACTAAGTAAACAAGTGTCAGTTCATTTACATTAAAAATGCAATTTCTAATGTAAATGATCGAAAGCTTATTTTATAATTAAATGAAATGTATACCCTTAATAACGAATGGACTATGAGGTCTTGAATCGACACTGGGCCAGTGGCCCATTACATAATAATGGTTTCGTTGCATATGTGGCACCTCTTGTTAAAATAAAAAATGTTTAGATCAATACCATCTAACTACTACAATAAAAAAGCAAAAAAGTGTCAGTCGGTGTGCCCAACATATATATACCCTCAACCTTTAGCACAATTTTGACCATTTTGTGTGGGGGTCGTACCAGAAGGAGTGGAACGATATTCTCCATCGTCGAACTTCAACTTTTACGATGTGCTTTTGAATGCATGTAGAAAACACACATATGTCTTCTATATAATGAAGATCCGTGGAAGGCCTGCTATTTATCGGGGAGCTGAGGAATGGTTTCTACACATGGAGACACGGAAGAACTTTAATATATATGATCAAATTAGTCAACTACCTATCAAAACATTAATCATCAGAATACAAATTCAAAACTAGTCATGGAATTATTTTTAGGTATATCCGTTATATTCGGTTATATTCCCTGAAATACTACTTCAATTATTTCACCTATTAACCCCCTTTAATTATATTTTCTATAATTTCCTCAAACGTTTCATTTTAGTATAAATATGGCAACACTGGCAATTGCACAACTATCCATTCTCCCACAGCAATAAATAGCAACAGATTAACGAATGCGATTAACACTTTGCAGCTAAAAGTCAATTATCATAGATTAAGCCAATAGTTCGGAGATAAATCTTTAAACATTTGCTTGTGTTCGTGTCCAACACTCACACGTCCACGCACACCTATTTCAAACATCATCACCTTCAGTGTAAATATAACATTAAAACCAAAATGGTGTTAGTATTTAGCAGGCGATAAGGAGGCAATATGCAGGGCATGCAACAATACACCCGCTATCTTCCCCCTACACATTTCATGACAACAACAGCAACAACGATGATGACGACAAATTTTCTCATTACATTTACACAAATATAGAGTTATTGTTCAACCAGCTGTGAGGACAGACGATTTTTTGTGGAGCCATCTCGCCAACCTCATCCATGACCCCCATTGTATTTGCCTCTGTGCACCAAAACCTAAATACGGTTCGTAACAAAAACAAATTGAATGAATTTAAGACAAGTCAAACAAACACACACACACACACTCACCCCCACCCACATCGATTTGTCAGTCGACACTTCACCGTATCAATACAAACACAAACATCATTGTGTTCACTTAGGCAAACGTCAAAATTTAGGTTCGTTCAATTGTTCCGCAAGTGTTGATGTGTTGGTACATCCATCTGTACAGGTGGTGTTCGCCTTTCTCTAAAAACTCCTTGAAAATCAAAGTCAACGAAAAGGAAAACTAAAATCACACAACACATTTCCACATCATCTCAAGTTGGAGAGGTTGAACGGATCAATGGATAGATGGAAAGCGTTGTATATGGTAAATATGTTGATGTTTGCTGTTTAACGCGTTCATCTATCTACAAAGGTATGTGTGTATGGATGTGCGAATAGTCACAGTGAAGTAAAACCAGTACAAATGTCATTATGTTAGGTTAGGCCTAACTGTTCCACCTAACTTCCACCATGATATGCGTATTCAAAATGCCATCAAATCTGTCGGAACATTTTCAGGATAGGAGACGTTTTATCCTCTTATAAATGAAATATGTCATTACTGATACTAAGGATGAAAAATTCGCATAAAACCTTCATGGTACTGAAAGAAACCAACGGGCTATATAAATCCCGCTAGGGCAAATAACATCCACTTCAGTTAAAAATTCACGTATAACCATCATAATGCTTAGGGGGAACCGGGACCTTTACAAGAGGCCATGTCCAAGCATGGACCCATATTCAACGTTTTACGATTATTTTTTTACCAATCAAGAGCCCGAAATGCCAAATTATAGCTATATCGGTTAGAAGATCTGCCATAACTTTACAGTGGGTTATGTAAAGTGGACCTGTATTAACATTTGTGTGATACGTTTTTACCAACCAATAAGACGGAATGCCAATGCCGGTTGGAAAATACGCCTAGGATGATGAAAAGACGTAATTGGAGTGTGAGATTTATAATGGCCTCTATATTGATACATGGACCTAAATCTACAAACTTCTGCATAAATGATTATTTTTATACCAATAACTGGGCCCGTCAAATTATAGTCGCTTCGGCTAAAAAATGCGCCCGGGACAAAATGAAGCCAGTTTGGTTGAGCCGGGTACCTTTGAAATGCCTAAAATAGATCTGGGAAATGTGAGCATAGATGGGAGCATAGACCTATATTGATATAAATAATTGTTTTACGAAGATTTTATTCATCAAGAACAAGAAATCCTGAATTACAGTCGCTTTGGTTGAAAAAGGAACCTCGGACCATGAACGTACATTAAATGAGGCAGGACCAATCATACCAAAATATGTACTGCCAAGGGGATTTGAAATTACAGTCAATACGATTGTGTCAATTGGGCGCCGCTTTTAATGAGTGGGACCTTCCTACCACTCCAAAGAACGTGAAATACCAAATGGCAGACCGTTCTATTTTAAAGTAGTCAATACCTTATAACCTCTATAGCCAGAAGTCCTTATATAAAGGATAGAATAAAATAAAAAATATTTGATCTAAAGATTATGGCCCACATACAGATATGCGTGAAGATAAACTTTATACATATATACTCTGGGTGTTGACGCCGAAATTGCGTGCAAAAAATAAGAAATAAAAACACGAACGTTTTTAGATTTAAATTAAAATAAAGGCAGTTGCTTTATTGATAAAAAATAGAAGAGTGGAAAAATAGATAGAGTGACAGATTACCTGTTGTTTGGTAGGCCAACGAAAAGAGAGTGTTTGAGTGTCAACAATAATAAAGGAAGGTGGCGTCGGCGCTAATTCCATACTCGTTAGAATCTGCCATTTGACATTTCAATGTTGTAATATTACGGAGTATGAAGATTGTAACGAATATGGAATTCAATGCGTTTTGAAACACAATAAAAGTGTAAACGCCCAAGAGAATGAAATCAATAGATTTTCTAAATTAAACATTGGCGACCCCCTTGCAACATTATTAATGTTGTAACACTCCAAATTATACAATATATATAACTTAATTTATAAGTACAAATAAGATAGAGTAGGACAGTGCAGTTTTGTGAGCAATTCATAATAATTTCATTTATTTTTTTCCAATTAAATACGAGCATTTAATATCTAAGAACTAGGTGTGGCATACTCCAGAGAGTACCCAACCAAACATAGTATAGTGGGCTACAGGAAGCCCCGGCATCGCTTGCACCCGATTGGTGACGATTTTGGCATACATTTCAGGACCAAATACTAATGCCACGCGGCCTGGCCTAAAAAAGCATGGGTCTGCCAGCGGTAGCCCAAGGAATGACTCTTTTGTGCGTTCGGGGATGGCTTCCAACGGAGTAACGACATGTCGCAAATCTGTTACCCGAGCCATGACTGAGAGGGTTTGAGATGGGTCGTAGGTAGATGCCACCGAAATGCGACAGAACCGGATCCCATCTAAATTGGATGTGGGAAGCCTCAGGTCAGACACCATTGAGGCACATATTAGGCATTGCCTACCACAAGGATCCAATACTGCACGAATTGGAATTGAAGGGCCGACATGCTTAAGTCTTACGATAAGACTAGGGGATAATGTTGACACCTGTTGCAAGGGTAATGACCCGAGTGAGTTACTAACAAAATTTGCGATTGATCGACTATCAGCGGACGATGTTGAATCTGATCTAAATCTCGGACCTGACATCGGACTGCGATACGGACGAGACCTTATGTTTTCACGAGAACGGACGGACATTTTAGTTACATGGCCGTTATCCGCCGAATCTTTGTGTAATAGTGTGTTGTGTCTACCTCCACACTTCAAACACACTTTTTGACTATGACAGTCATTGGCTTGATGCCATTTGGCCAGGCAGCGTGTGCAATCCCGGTTTACGTTTATAATATGTATGCGAGCCTCAACGGACATCGCAAGAAAATCTCGGCACGTACCAATCGAATGCCGGCGATTACAAACGCGACAATTTCTATTTAAATTCGAGGAGCCCGCAGATACGGACTCCGATGATCGAACAAATACCGAGTCACCCACAGTTATGGGATCTGGCCTGGATACCGAACTTGTCGACGTTGAGAACCCGCAGTTACGGATTCTGATGGGTGAACGCAATTGAAACCCGCAGTTACGGGACAAATGAAAATGCACCGAACTCATTTCAATGTCTGTCTCCAGTGGAGGTAAATCTCGAATAGACTAGAATTATTAACAAGATCATGGATACTACAAACTCCATTGGCCATGACAAAACAAAAATAGAATCCGTCCCACAATAAACCTGACGAAATTCTACAACGATCTCAATAACTTTCAAAAGTTAATAGGCTAAAACTGCTCCGCAAAGTTCCAAACGAGGTAGTAAAAATGATTTAATAGGAGCTACTTTTGTATTACTAGATACTAAATGCACGAACACGTTTGAACTAGGACTTCAATTCGACTATAT
>NW_026884616.1:0-57059 GCF_032173495.1 Musca vetustissima
GTCTTCCATCTTGAATTTGACGGCGTTGGGAAGACCTGCTTCTCGCATCTTCTCGGCGTTGTCGGTCCACCGACCTGGGGTTTTGCAGACGCCGGGCCGGATGATGGCTTCGGTTGTCTTGTTGGTCTTGTAAGTAGGCTGCCATGTCTGACAAGAGTGAGAGGAGAGTAGCAATGTTTTTTTGTAAAGGGTGGACCGACTAGTCAGTCGGAAAACAATTTGACGACTTTTGATATGGGTCGAGTTATTGTTCCTCCAGTAGTACGTATGTCAACAACCCGTACGTTAGTGTCTATTCCTTGGTATGTTTTAACTATTCTACCCATTTTCCACTCAGTCGGAGCGAGCTTATCGTCTTTAATGACTATCTAATCCCCTTCCTTCAGATTTTCCTTTTCATATTTCCATTTTGTTCTACGGTGTAGCTCTCTAAGATATTCTGATTTCCATTTTTGACAAAAATGCTGGGAAATTATTTTGAGTCTTTTTCATCTGTTGGCTAGAGTTAAGTCACCATCGGACACATCAGGTTCGGGTGGAGCAAGAATTGGCGTGCCAATCAAAAAGTGACCTGGCGTCAGTGGAGAAAAATCATATGGATCTTCACCAGCTGGACTCAAGGGTCTAGAATTTAAGCATGATTCAATTCGTATTAAAATAGTACAAAATTCCTCAAACGTAAAGTTCATTTTCGGAATTGATTTACGCAAATGTATTTTTAAAGATTTGACGCCGGCCTCCCATAGACCGCCCATATGGGGAGGAATAATTTTTCAGGAGGAATAAATTTTCAATTGAGATTGTGTTGAATATTGTGTTGGATGATAGAATTTTGTAAATTTTTGAAAAATTGGAGTCTATCCTTTTTAATGATTTCAGCAGCTCCGACAAAGTTCGTTCCATTATCAGAATATATACATGATGGACAGCCCAGTCTGCCAACGAAGCGGGAAAATGCTGCAAGAAATGATTGGGTTGATAAATCGCTAGTAGCTTCTAAATGTATGGCCTTTGTAGCGAAACAGACAAAAACGCAAACGTATCCTTTAGTTATTAGACAAGCTCTTCCGGTAAAGTTTTTAATGTTAATTGGGCCAGCGAAATCGACCCCAGTATTGTTGAAAGGGCGTGAAAGTAAGGTCCTTTCTGGGGGCAAAGATGTCATTATTTGTCTTTGAGATTGACTTTTGTATAATACGCATGGTTTCAGTTGTGGATGACCTTTTTGACCAAGGGTTTTAGTCTGAATATCCAAAATTCAGATCTTAAGACTCGTGTCATTAGTTGGTTTCCACCATGTAATGTTATTTTATGTGTAAATTCAACAAGTAATTGTGTTAATTTGGCATTGTACGGCGACTGTATTAATCTACCATTTGCTCGCATGATACCCTTTGAGTCTAAAAAAGGGTTTAATATTAATCAAGAACTGCTTGATGATATTCGAGATCCTTTTTGTAATGACTCATGTTCAGGAAAGTAGAATTTTTGTGTGCTGATTGTGACAGCTCTTTTGCTTTCATGGATTTCTTCTGCTGTAAGTTCTGGAGATGTAATTCTCAAATTTCTTCTGTTTTCTCCAGTATTTCTCCAAAATCTCAAAGCATATGCATAGGTACGGTAATCTTTCGAAAGAGATGAGAAATTCTTTAATGGGTCTTCCCCAATGTTAGTTGCCAAAACCTTAACTGTTTTTGCTTCAATATTAGTTTCTCCAATAATTTCATGTGATGGCCAATTAGTTTTTGGTAATTTTAACCAATGCGGTCCATTCCACTATAATTAATGTTTAATTAATTCGCTAGGTGTGCAACCGCGGCTCGCAATGTCCGCTGGATTATCTTCTGAATCTACATGTCTCCAGCTTTGATTTCCAACATTTTCTAAGATTTCAGATATTCGATTTCCTACAAAAGTCGACCAATGACATGGAGGTTTCTTTAGCCATGCAAGAACTATAGCGGAATCGGTCAAATTTGAATTTTGAAGGTTTTTTAGTATTGAGGCTGTCAATTTTGACAGTAAAACAGCTCCGCATAATTCCAACCTTGGAAGAGAGATTTTTTTAATAGGAGCGACTCTTGTTTTTGCAGTCAAAAGAAAAGCTTCTATTTCGTTGTTTGGTTTTTCCACACCAATATATAATGCGGCAGCATAAGCACTCTCCGAAGCATCACAAAATCCATGTTGAAATACATTGCTGCTTTGAGAGTAGTGAATCCATCGTGGAATTTTAAGATTTTCAATATCACCACTATTCTTTACGAAATTTTTCAAATTCAGCATAGTAATGGGTTTTAAAATGTCGTCCCAGTTTATCTTATCCAGCCAAACTTGCTGCATAACGAGTTTAGCTACTACAACAATTGGGGCTAGCCAACCACAAGGATCGAATAATTTTGCTATGGTAGAAAGTACTTCCCGTTTTGTATAGGAATTTATATTTTCCATGTTTGGCGGTGTAAAAGTAAAGAAATCTCCCGATATATTCCATCGAATGGCTAAAGTTTTGGTAGACGCATCCTCAGAAATGTCAAGCAAATTTACTGGGAGCAATTTTTCCTTTGACAAATCTTCAATAATTTGTGAGTCATTTGCTGCCCATTTCATTAACTCGAATCCTGCAGATTCCATGGCAGCAATAAGTTCTTTTCGAGATTCAAAAGTTTCTTGTAAAATTTTCCAAAATTATTTTTGAGGCTAATGGGTACATATATTTTATATCTTCTGCCAATTGCATGAGTGTTCGTAATGCCAAAAACGGCGCACAGTTTACTCCAAAAGTGACTGTAAGTAATTCATAGTCCTCTATTGGATCACAAGGCGATTTTTCGAAACAAAATTCTTTGAAATTGAGTTTGGTTGGGGTTTAAAAAGATTTGCCGGTACATTTTGGTCACGTCGGCGTTGAAAACATATCTAAAAAATCCCCATTTCAAAACTTGCAAAACAATATCTTGTTGTAAAATTGGACCCGCAAATAAATTATCATTCAAGCTCTTTTTGTTTGATGTGGGACTTGATGCGTTAAAAACCACTCTATGTTACGAAGTAATTTTTTCTGGTTTTATAACTGCATGATGGGGTAAATAGTAATTTGGAGTTTTGTTAATATCATTATGGGCAATCTTCCTCATGTGTCCCAACTCGATATATTCTAGGATGGTTTTGTCATAAACTTCTTTGATTTCAGGTGTTTTCAAAAGTTTTCTTTCCATCCTATAAAATTGTGCAAGTCCAATATTTCTAGAATCTCCAAGTTCTTCACATTTTTTAAAAGGGAGGGTAACAATGTATCGACCATCTCTATTTCTTTTTGTGGTTTCGATGTAATTTTGTTCGCAGTACACATCCTCTTCTGACCTCAAAACCAGTTTTGGGGTTTCTTCCACCTCCCAAAAACGTGTGAGTATTTTCTCCAATGAAATAGTATTGCAAAGTGTAATTTGTCTTTGATTTTGTTTACTATCTGCTAATGGTCCGCCAATAATCCATCCAAAAACAGTTCTTTGTGCCAACAAACTTCCAATGGACTTCATAGGAGCTCCCATTGTAAATATAAGTGGGCTAATATCCATTCCAATTAGAAGATCTACTGGTTGGCTTATATAAAATTTAGGATCTGCTAAATCCAAAGTGGAAGTATCTCTAACTTGATTTTTATCCAAGTTATAAGGTGGTAAATTTGAGGGTAATGACCAGGAATGGTCCGTTTGACGAATTTTTAGGTTTTCGACTGTCAAAAAGTTGTAAACGTCGAAAACGTCATATACCTGTATAAAATGTAATGAATGTAGTAAACGTCATTTATTTCAATATTATAACTATATACAGTTATTTTCAAGAATATATATATATATAATTTTTACGTACATCTGACTATTCCTTACTAGAGCTGATAAAAAATTCTAAACTTTTTTGTGAAGAAAATTTTGACATTTGGATTTAAGTAAAGCGTGCGTAATTTTCGAATTGATTAATGGGAATAGCTATCTTGTCAAAAACCTAATGGTTTTGGGGGGGGGGGGGGATGTTTCCGACGTTTCTGACGTATGTATTATACGTCGGAAGTGTATGTTATTTACGTCACTATTTCTGACGGACCATCTCTGGTAATGACTTCTAAAATTCCAATTTAAAGTTGGGTTCTAATCTTGAACGTAATGTAAAAAGGCATGATTTAGCAGAAGTCTCCGAAATGATTTGATTGATTCCTGTAACATGTACGAGATTTCGCTTTGTTGGTAAATTCAATCGATTCTTCAATTTTTCCGTTATAAAAGATGACTGAGATCCAGAATCAATAATTGCTCTTCTTCCGTCGATGTGGACTGTATAAGTGTTGTAAGAGCTGCAGCACTTGTACTAGGGCGTGCCTTATCTCTATCTAGGGGTTGTATTGCAAGTTGGGTTTCCGTTCCCTTATGTAGCAAAGTGTGGTGTCTTTGACTGCAGTTCCTACAGCCAAAACGACTCTTGCATTCCTTAACTCCGTGATTTAAAGAAAGCAATTATAGCATAAATGAGACATTTTCACAACGTGAATTCTGTCATTCACATTTTTTCATTGAAATTGTGGACAATCTCTAGTAAAATAATTTGCTTTGCAAATTTGACAAATATTTTGATAAGCTTGTTTGTGTTGCTGAGAGAATGGTTTGTTTTTATTCCTTGGATTTTCAGGGTTTTGATTAATATTTGTTTGAAAACTGTTGGTATATTTCATCCTTTTATTTGGATCCGATTTTCCTTGGCCATATTTTGAAAAACTTGGTTTAATGTTCCCAACCGATTCCAAAGTTTTAAATTTGTGGGTTAAAAATTTGTTAAAATCATCCCATGATGGTAAAGTTTTGCAATCTTCAAGTGAATTTTCAAAATCTTCTAGAAAAGATCTGGGAAGTTTACTGGAACATAGGTATGTAAGAATTGGATCCCATCCAGATACTTCAATTTTTAATGACTGCTCTTTGTAATTTTTCAATACTCGATCTAGAGTCTGTGGTAACATTTGGCAAATTAAACAGGATTTTCATTTGCTCGTTCACCTTTTCCACGTTACTCAATTTTGAATTTTGAATATAAATGGCAGAGAATAAATTCCGGAATGTTGGCCAAGCATTGTATCCTCATTTGAAAGAGTCGGTATCGCATGGTGGTAATCTAGATATCGTGGCAAAATCGGTTCTATGTTTAGTTTCTGCTCCATTTGAGACTCCCGTTTGGTTTTTTTCCTCCAATTGCTGCATGATATTCTGGATTTGTCCATTTATAGAACTTATCGCCTTTTTATAAGTGTCAATTGCCTCCAAATAGTGTGTTCTCAGTTTATTTTTGTCTATTGGTTTCTCTTGATCATAAAATGAATTCAGCTCCACTCTTGTAGCCTCCAAAGAATGTACGTCCTCATCTGTTTTGCAATTGAGAAAATTGAAGCAAAATCCTGCAAATCGTTTACGCAGTTTGCAAATTTTTCACGCATACGTTTTTCCATCTTGATAATGTTGAGCGTTTGACTCTATAACAAATTTTTGCCTTAAAAATATGATAAAGTAGCTCAAATCTCGAGGAAGTAAGTTATTATGGGTCCAAAAAACGTTTTCAAAGAATTTTACGGTGTAAAATTTTGAAGTTAATTTCCACATTATTTGACCAAGGACAAAGTGAAGCTTTTGAGTCTGAGTGTGTGTTCTTTGAATTACGATTGAGTTGAGTGAAAGGAAAGAAGAGGAAAAAATATTTGAGACAAATATTTCTTCTTGAAGCCGAAAAAGAATATTTAGCTTAGTTAATTTGTTGATCCAGTTCAAAGACAATATTAAAAAAGCGTATCCAATAAATTTCAGAAAAATTTCCAAATGTAGAGAAAAAATGTCAAAACGTTTATCAAGCAACTCTGTCTGTCCACCAAACGAGATTTATGCCAATTTAGCAATTTAAAAATGTGTTCCAAAATTCAAAAAAAGTATGTTGGGTTGCCAAAAATGTTAATATAAGTTTAAAATTCAAAACAGTTCAATTTCCGAATAAAATTCTCAAAAGAAATTCAGTAGTAGTTTTCAATAAGAAATGTGTTTTGGGTTGTAAAAAATGTTGCATTTACATTCCAAGAATTTCAAAAATATCGAAAAAATTCTCCACAAAAAAATTCAGTGGGTAATTCCAATCCAAATTGTTCGATGGGTTGCGATACGGAATAAAGTTTTTATTTTTTTTCTCAAAAAAGGTTAAAAATCCACAAAGTTGTTAAATGGTGTTTTGTAATCCAAGTTGTATGTAGGTTTGCAAAAAAATATTATAAATTTTTTCCAAAGTAGTTAAAGTTTCGAAGAATTTATCCCAAAAAATTTTAAAAATTTTTAACGATGTCTAAAATCGCTTAAAATTCCGCTTGCAGGAGGATTTTAGTTTGTAGCAAAGACAAAAAGTTTTAGAGGTTAAACTGTCTGTTCAAATATTTGTTGTTATTAACAAATATTCTTGACGCAAATCAGTATTTTTCCAAAAAAGGCCATAAAAAATTTTGTTCAAAAAAAATGTTCAATAGTAGTGTCATGAATATCCAAGTGTTATAATAAATTAATTGAGGTTGCCAATATAAGTTTTTATAACCTTCACTTAGTTTGTTCAACAAATGGATCTCATGAAAATTGTATGTTTTGCGATGACACCAAATTATCCACCAAAAATCGTAATATGGCGGTTGTGTATTCATATAGAAGAGTATGTTTGTGTCTGTAAATTATGACGCCGAAAATTGCGCCATAATTTATATATAAACGCTTTGTTTTTGATGTATGTAATAAGGATTCAAAAAAATTTCCAAATTTTCCAAAATAATCCAATTATGTTATGTATTGGTCTGCTTCAGTAATTTTTCCCAAATCCAATATGTGTCCAAAAGTGGCGGGTCAATTTTCAAAAAAAAAAAAAAATTAATTCCAAATTCAGACGGACAAAGAGTATAGAGAGAGAGCGTATGTTCTAAAATTTCCAACTTTTTCCACAAAAGTTCCAAATTTCCAAAAAAAAAAAAAAAAAAAAAAAAAAAAATCCTATAATTCCACAAAAGTTCTAAATATGCTCAACTTTTTCCACAAAAGTTACTCTCAAGATTGCATGTAGTAATGTGTTTTCCACAAGAGACCAACTTTCTCCGTTTCAAAGTATATAATCAATAACTTGTATATGTGTTAGTGGGTTTTGATTTTTTCGAGGTATTCTCTATTGCTATCTCTCCACAGAGATTTCTAATTTTTTCCACTGATTTTTCCCAAATTTAGACAAAAAATTCCCAAAATTTGCAAAGTTTGTATGTAATTTGTTCAAAAACTAGGTTTGTGTGTATATGTGTCTTGGTGGACGTATGTGTGTATTCCCTCTGCACGCTAGGGTCAACGTCAGTCCTCGATTCAATATGTGTGATTTTGGGTAATTTTGTCCAAAAGTGTCAAATTATTCACAGGTGCTTCATCAGGGGCATTACAGGTCGGTGCCAAATGTTTCCGAACCCTGCATGGCTGAATTCGCCTAAATAACAAATTTCATTTCGTACTTACTTTGATCCTCTCTTTTTAGTACTGGAAATGTGTGTTTGTGTGTGTGATTACCCTGTGTGTTTTTGGGTCTCTGTTGGATCTTCCACTTGTGTTCTTCTTCTTCGTTTGTTTGGCGCCTGTGTTGTTGTTGTTTTTTTAATTGGAATGTCACTCAATGTCATTGGAATGTCAACATACAGTGGCTTTCATAAGAATGGTACCAGACCATACAGGACCTTTAGCATTAAATCGGACGAAAATATATGTGGGAGCTATATCTAAATCTGGACAGATTTTTACGAAACATGGCAGTCATCATTTTAGGCTCAATTCAGTACGTCATGCCAAATTTCGTGCAAATCGAAAGATATAAAGGGACTTTGGTGTACCATTTACATTAAATCGGACAAAAATATATATATGGGAGCTATATCTAAATCAGGACCGATTTTTACGAAACTTGGTAGACGTCACTCTAGGTTAAATTCAGTACGCTATGCTAAATGTTGTACAAATCGAAAGATATATAGGGACTTTGGTGCACCATTTACATAAAATAGACCGATAATATATATATGGGAGCTATATCTAAATCTGTACCGATTTTCACAAGACTTGGCAGACATCATTCCAAGCTCAATTCAGTACACTATGGCAAATTTCGTGTCAATCAAAATATATATAGGGACTCTGGTGCACCTTTAACATTAAATCGAACGAAACTATATATGGGAGCTATAAATCTGGAACGGAAAATACAAAGGACTTTGGTGTAACATTTACATTAAATCGAACGAAAATATATATATACGGGAGCTATATCTAAATCTGGACCGATTTTCACGAAACTTGGCAGACATCACTCTAGGCTCACTTCAGAACGCCATGCCAAATTTCGTTCAAATCGAAAGATATAAAGGGACTTTGGTGTACCATTTACCTTACATCGGACGAAAATTTATATATATTGGAGCTATATCTAAATCTGGACCGATTTTCACGAAACTTGGCAGACGTCACTCTAGGCTAAATTCAGTACGATATGCCAAATTTCCTGCAAATCGATGGATATATAGGGACTTTGGTGCACCATTTACATGAAATCGGACGAAACTATATATGGGAGTTATATCTGAATCTGTACCGATTTTCACGAAACTTTGCAGACACCACTCTGGGCTTAATTTAGTACGTCATGCCAAGTTTCGTGCAAATCGAAAGATATAAAGGGACTTTGGCGTACCATTTACATTAAATCGGACGAAGCTATATATGGGAGCTATATTTTAGTCTGGACCGACTTTCACGAAACTTGGCAGATATCACTCATGGCTCACTTCAGTACGCCATGCCAAATTTCTTTCAAATCCATAGATATATAGCGACTTTGGCGTACCATTTACATTAAATTGGACGAAACTATATATGGGAGCTATAATTTAGTCTGGACCGATTTTCAGGAAACTTGGCGGACATCATTCCAGGCTCAATTCAGTACATTATGCCAAATTTAGAGCCAATCGAAAGATGTATAGGGATTTTGGTGCACCTTTAACATTAAATCGGACGAAAATATACATGGGAGCTATATCTAAATCTGGTCAGTACGTCATGCCAAATTTCATGCAAATCGAAAGATATAGGGACTTTGATATACCATTTACATTAAATCGGACGAAACTATATGTGGGAGCTATAAATGTGGAACGATTTTCACGAAACTTGGCAGACGTCACTCTAGGCTAACTTCAGTACGCTATGCTAAATGTTGTGCAAATCGAAAGATATAAAGGGACTTTGGTGTACCATTTACATTAAATCGGACGAAAATAGATATATGGGAGCTATATCTAAATCTTGACCGATTTTCATGAAACTTGGCACACACTATTCTACACTAAATGCAGTACGCTATTTAATTTAAGATCTCTGGTACATTATTTACATTAAATAGATCTGAACAGATTTTCACGAAACTGGGCAGACATCATTCCAGGCTCAATTCAATACACTATGGCAAATTTCGTGCCAATCGAAATATATATAGGGACTCTGGTGTACCTTTAACATTAAATCGGACGAAAATATATATGGTTGCTATATCAAAATCTGGACAGATTTTCACGAAACATGGCAGTCATCACTCTAGGCTCAAGTCAGTATGTCATGCCAAATTTCGTGCAAATTCAGATATATATAGGGACTTTGGTGTACCATTTACATTAAATCGGACGAATATATATATATATATATATGGGATCTATATCTCTTCTCAAACTCAGCAGGGTTCGTCCTGGGGCCAAATAAGTGACCTATGCCAATTTTCTTCCAATTCGGATTATAAATGCGACCTGTATATTTTTTACAATTTAACATCAACAGACGGACGTTAATTTTTTATTGAATTTTTTTGAAAATCAGGTTGGAACAGTTATGGATTGTGTGAGCAACAGATAATTAATTATTTTTTTATTGCAGAAGCTGCATTGGAAGTTGGATTGGAACGTATATAACGTATATGGAACGTAAAATAATTTGTGCAGCAACTAAGTCGTCTTCTTTGCTTTTCGTCGGCGGAGTACTCTTCCAGTGTCGTCTTTGTTAGAACTACTTGCATTTTCATCTGAGGTATTTTTGTCAGTTGTTGTATTGTTACAGTTTTTTTGTTTGTCTTTGGAGATTTCAATATTATCTTTTCTTTTGAGATTGTTTTGTTCTATTGTATTTATTGGTTTTGAAGGTGGGCGACCTCTCCTTCTTATTGGGTATATCGGTTTATTAGTTTCCCCATCACAGAGTGTTAATTGGGATGTATGACATGTTCCCATGGGGTTTCAGGATGTTCCACGGATGAAATAAAGCATGAAGAACCTTTTTCCCGGTAATTACGTATGGTCCGTCCCTCCGGGTTACGAACTTCGATGAGATGTTTATACCTACGCTTTAAATCAACATAAGCTTTATTTTTGTCTATCTTTTCTACGGACTCATTTGACGTCTCCAATACATTTGCCATTTTCAACAGGAAAGGCGTGATTTGAGGTATAACAGTTTCTGACAACATAACAGTTGTACTTCTAATGGACTTCCTAATTCACGACCTAATGTCAAATATGCTGCAGAATAACCCGTGCTCTCACATTTAGCAGTGTTCATTGCAAAACGAATCGATGAAAGTTTTGAATCCCAGGATGTGTGATCCATACCAGCTGATATGGCGAGCTGTATTTTTAAATCACGATTTTTTATTTCCACTGGAATCCACTGGCGATTTGATTGAGAATAGCCATTGTAATGTTTGATGGTCTGTTAAAACGTTTATAGTGGAACCCTCCATGTATCCTGGAAATTTCTTCACTGCCCATACAACTGCTAACGCCACTCTTTTCGTAGTCGAATAATTACGCTCGGCTGGCAGCAAAAAACGACTGGCATACTCTATGGGGTGTTCGTCCCCTTTCTCCCCCTGCATCAAAATTGCTCCAACCGCATAATCGCTGGCATCTGTTTTTAAATTAATCCTCATTGACTTGATTCAGGATTGGAGGAGATGATAGCATCGTCTTCAATTTCTCAAAAGCGTGTTGTTGATCATTCGCCCAAATAAATTTTGCATCTTTCTTTGTAAGTTTGGAAATTGGCTTCGATATTTCAGCAAAGTTTAGGATAAAACGGCGGAACCATGAACAAGTTTGAAGGAACGACAATAACAGCTTTAGGTTCTTTGGGCGTGGCCTTAACATAATAGCGCTTCTTTTATCCGGGTCGAGCATTAGTCCCTTAACCGTTAAAATATGACCAAGATACTTAACTTCTGACCTGCAGAAAAATGACTTATCGCGGTTAAGTTGGAGCTTGAATTTCGGTATCTTTTCGAAAACCAATTTCAAATCGCTTATGTGACTCTCAAAATTCTTTGAACATATAATAATATCGTCTAAATAAGCCAAGATCATAATTTGCGGAAGACTATTTCTGAGCTTTTTGAGTCAAAATGACATTCTTTTAAATATATAAATTCCAAACGGTGTTGTGAATGCGGTTTTGATCATATCCGATTTGGCCAATTTTATCTGCCAATAACCTGACTTCAAATCTATAGTTGACATGTATGATGTGGCTTTGGCTGCATACAATAAGTCGAGGCAAAATACGAGGTAAGGGGTATTTATCGGTTATTGTGATGGCATTTAATTTTCTATAATCCACACATACCCTGATTCCTCCAGTTTTCTTTGGGATCATGACAACTGGGAAAGCCCATGGAGATTCTCCTTCTACGATAATGCATTTTTGCAACATATCCGCTATTTCTGTTTTTAATTTTTCTTTCATAGCTACGGATAGTGGGTACGGGGGACATGATATTGGTGCATTATTGCCGGTATTTATGGAATGTTCAATATCCGGTACAGATTCCGATCTGTCTTCAAATACGTCTTTTACATTCGTTAATAGGTTTTCAATAATGTCTTTCTCTGGTAGAGACAAGTTTGTTCCTTCTTTATCCTTTAGTTAGAAATCGAACACATTCAGTTCCTTTGGTTGTTCAGAAATCCTTCTACGTTTCATGGGAGGAAACAATTGGGAATCAACCTGTGGTATATAATTTTGTGGAACGCAGTCTTCAAAAATTCTATTAATAGATCCAGGTGAGTAGTCCGTGACGGTGTTAGATGTGGTTGACCTGGTTTGTTCGAACCATGATAAATAATTATTGATCGCCTCCTGACCTTTTACACTGGTGTGTGTTATTGGTATCGAACGTATTTCCCCATGTTTATTCATTTTAAACTAAAAATGTTTATTTGGTTCATCTTTGAAGTGCCAACATTTATCCGCCAAATCCAAAACAATATTAGCCTGTTCCATAAAATCGATTCCAATCAATGTTCGATTATCCTTAGCTTTTGGTAAACATATAAAACGTATTTTTCTAAATCGTTTTCCTATCAAATTTTGACTATTGTAGCAAATACTGTTTCCTGCCGGGGTATTCCATCAGCTAAAACAATTTCTGCTGAAACGCTCTGGAATTCGACTTTTCTTTCCTTCAATTTTTGAAAAAGCTTATATCCTGCTACAATGGTTCGGGCTGCTGTATCAAAGTAAGCTTCACCATCCATTCCGTCTATATTAATGGCAACTGTTGGAACATTTCTGCCAACAATGGTAGTGGACAATGCATTAAAATTCAACTTTTCTGGGCTATTGATTGGGTTTTTGTTATTGTTGCAATTGGGACAGTTTGCTCTAACATATCCAGCTGCACCACAACCGTAGCAATTTATTGTCGACTCCTGAACTTTTGTATTACCTCTTCTGTCCTATTCAATATTTTTATAACACGTATCAATTGTGTAATTTTTCTTTCGGCAAAAGGAACATCTAATATTTGACCTTTCAAACGATTCCAGTCTTGGGTTAGGAATTTTATTTTCTTCTAAAAATATCTCTTGCCTTGTGAAGCAAGTCTTGAAATGTCTTCACATCTTCTCATATTAATCATGGTGTTCTCAGACAATCTTTCAGAAAGTTATGCGAACAAGCGTCGTTTTCGACATACAAAAGAGTCAGTGGATTCGAAAATTTTCTGTTTATCCTGTGTGATTTCGGCAAATATTCGCCAATCTGGCCTTGGAGGGGAAAAAGTTTGTGCAAAAAATCTATTGCCATATCAAAATTTTTCGACCACCGGCCACCGTTAAACCTTGCACTGCAATTCACAAAGGTCGTTTTTGGTTCAGATTTTACATTAAAGTTATTCATCAGTTGATGGAATTGGTCTTGGGTAAGAGTTACATTTACAGCGTTATTATTAGAAAAATTGCTATTATTGGCAAAAGTGCTTGAATTTTGAGACATATTAGAATTTTGAGCTGATAAAATGTTTGCTGGACAGGTATTAGGCGAAACATTTACGGTTTACAATAATGCGTTTGGAATATCGTCGCCAGGGTTTTGTTCAACATTCATATTTTGAGCTAGGTTAGAAATGTTATTCGACGAGTTTGGAGCAGCTACTTGATTTAAAGAACCAACATTACAAACATTAGGAGCAGTACGGGGACTTTTCTTAGCTGGATTTGATAAATCAGCATTTGAAGATGGTGATAAATTTTTGCCTGAAATTGTTGATGAGTTTCTAAGGCTACGACGAATCATCTTTTCGATATAATTCTTCTTTACCCACAGGCAAACAAAACTAACAAATCTCCAAACAAAAACTAAAAACTGTAACAATGCTTCCAAATTACGTGGATTATTTATAGTTGGGCGCCAATGTAATAAGAGGGCATGAGCCTGAGATGGTTCTGCTTGCAGGTGTTTTAATTATTTTATAAAGAGGCTGAACAGACGTTTTCCGTAAAATTCGCCAACTTTTTATTATTTATATAAAAGAAGCCTTGACAGACGTTTAACGTCAAATCAGTCTTTCTTTTATTTCAATATTATTTATAAAATATTAATTTATTTGGTTTTACCAATACACCCCAGTAATACAAGCGGGTATTTATTTTAATGTATTTATTTATTGAAGATCACAAGCAGAATTACTTAATGTAATAAGAGGGCATGAGCCTGAGATGGTTCTGCTTGCAGGTGTTTTAATTATTTTATAAAGAGGCTGAACAGACGTTTTCCGTCAAATTCGCCAACTTTTTATTATTTATATAAAAGAAGCCTTGACAGACGTTTAACGTCAAATCAGTCTTTCTTTTATTTCTATATTATTTATAAAATATTAATTTATTTGGTTTTACCAATACACCCCAGTAATACAAGCGGGTATTTATTTTAATGTATTTATAGAAGATCACAAGCAGAATGACTTAAAAATCGAAATAACATCATTATTAATAGAATGTTACGATGTAACGAAACCGAGCTAACGGGAACAAAATTAGACAAAGAGAAATTGCAAATAACTTAATATTGCTTTGTTATTGTTGAAACATAAAGTGAGTGTTTCAAAACAAATTGAGTGTTTCATAGCACATTGAGTGAAACTATAATTATAGCAAATCAAAGAATATAAATGAGTATAATTGAAAACATAACAAATATAATCAAAAATGTGTATAAACATTAATAACATATATTGTTGTTGTTGTAAAAATATATAAATCAAAAAGGCAGCTCGTTACACGTGGATATTTAAAAGAATATATTTTCAAGGACCAATAAAAGCGCGGATATTTTAAAAAATATTTTTCAACAACCATCTTAGACGTGTGTTTTTTTTTGCACGAAATTTGGCATAGCGCAATGAATGATGAAAATGATGTGTGTTAAGTTTCGTGAAAATCGTTTCAGTTTTAGATACAGCTCTTATATATATCTTCGTCCCATATAAGGTAAATGGTGTACCAAAGTCCCTTAATATCTTTCGATTTGCACGAAATTTGACACAGTGCACTATAGGTCAAACAGACCATTTTATTGGCCAAAAGTCGAATTTCACACATTGTCTAATCACTTCTTTTGAGTTACAATCGAGTAAGGAACACTTCAAAACAAATAAAAATGAATTTTGTTTTTGCATAATCACTTATACCATTATATGGCAAGCTGTCAAACGTGTATTATTAAAATATCATAAAAAATGTATTCAGTTGATATGTTACTTGTTAAGATTTAAAGTTGAAATAAAATAAAAGTATAACTATAAGTAAAGAATTAATAAGAAAGTATTCGATATTTTTTATCATAAAATGTATCTACACATATGTGTATGTGTAAAAATAGTATTAAAATAAGCATAACTTTAGATTGATCGTAGACATTTTTAAACTTTGAGGTTATGAAAGCATTAAATCCGTGGGCAACGTTTGGCAATTGATATAAAAATTGATATTTGTTTATTGAACCGTCCTTAATCTAAATAACCTAATGTGGTTTTGCGGATTTGTGCGGGTTTTTTAATTATTTCCATTTTTGTATGTTAAACCATTTACTGAAACGCGAATTAATTTGAATCTGAAATAACTGGAATAGAGGTAAATCGTATATTTCGCCTCAAAATTTTTTTAAATTTAATTATTATGTCAGTTTTCATTAGATTTAAACATATTTCGAACTTATTGTTATGAAACAGCTAATTTAATATTGACGAAATATTCTTGGCTGTCCATGACTGCTACTGTCAATAAGGTACAAATTCATGTACTTCCATTAGGGGTTCTTGGAGAAGATGCTGCTATAGGTTACATCACGCTTGTAAGAGCAACCGAAAGAATAACATCTAAGATATATTTACTAGAGCCTTGGATACATTAGATCCTTTAATATCCAATAATAATAAATTAGCTTAATCAAACGCATGTAACAGTAAAAATGTTAAAGCTTGAAATGATTGAAGTGTTAAAATGTCAAAATTCTCGAATCTCTAAACTAAATTCGACTGTTTCAGAGATTTCAATTCATCAATAGAATCAAACTATTAAAGATGAACACAGATCATATGATGAGAACATATTATATAAATATTCTTAATGACTCAGATTTAGAAAATGAAACGGACTTCATTTAAATAATATATGTAGTCACAGACGTATCAAAGTGGAGGGGTGTCCTTGGTGCTCGACACCGCCCGAATTGTTTTTGTTTACATTAACTTTTGTTAATGTAAACAAAAAAATTGTAATTTTTTCACAAACATCAAACATATCACATAAACTCCCCCCCTCTCCCTTTTCGAAACACTGCATACGACCCTGCATGTGATGATATTCCATAATTTTATTTATTCACAATAATAAGAATATATATATATATATATATATATATAAATAAAATGTTATCAAATATATGAATTAAATTATTTTTGTCCCCAAAGGGTTAATACATTAATGACTTAAAGGGTTAATTTCTAAAAAAAATGTTCCATTATTCTTTCAGAAAGTTAAGAAAGCTATTCTGGTTGAAATACAATTATTTTTTCAATTTTATGAATTTTGGCCATAAAAAATTAAGTCTAGAATGATGTGTGCTAAGTTTCTGTTCAGATTTAGACATATCTCCTATATATATTTTCTTCTGATTTTATGTTAATTGCACACTATAGACCCAAAGTTTGTCCGATTGCTACAAAGTTTTGTACAATGAAGTATAGTTAAAATAAATTTATCCCTGGCAAGTCTTATTTTATAAAATATTGACACAAAATTTTGAACATTGTACTGAAGTTAGTATAACATAGAAGTTAGATATAAATAACCTGTGACAAGTATCGATGAAATCGGTTTAGATTCCGATATAGCTTTCATATATATATATATATATATATATATATATATTTGCTTTTGATTTTAAGTTAATGGTGTACCAAACTCCTCATGTTTATCAGATATTTATCCAAATAATCAACGGATGTCGGATTGATATTTGTTTTAAATTTATTTACATAATTTTGTCCCTTTGTAAGAAGCAAATCAATGTCTGACTAAATGAAAAATTTAGTATATGGATCCAATTTCATTTTACTGGTACTTCAAAAATGCTACGTCTGTTAGGATTCATCTGTTGTATATACCCAAAGTGGCGAAGGGTATCATATAGTATTTTACTACTTTCCTTATTGCTTTTTTATATTGTAATATTTTAATAAACCTAGATCAATTTCGAGGATGGGAACCATCGTACTCTTTTTGATACTTCCCAATAACAATAATAAAACCTGTGTGTTATTCCGTAAATTTCCGCAGACCATTAATATTTGTAATATTAAGTTTTCGCACTCTTTTTGTACGAGACCTCGAATATTGTGACGTTTTTCCAAAAAATAAATAGTCACGTTCTTTTATGATTAACGCCGTCCATTAAAATTACAAGGTATAATAACGATTTGCGGCTGTGGTGGCAACCCACTTCGTTGTATATGTTACGAATGTTTTAGGTACATTGGCCCAAAGACGTCGCAACATATGAGATGTCCTCAAAAATTCGCAACGAGTGAGAAACATCCTAGCTTGTTATATAGTAACTTTTTTGCTCAGATGATATCCAGTAAAATATACTAATATAGTCAAAATTCAATTAAAAAAAGTTAAAAAAAATTAGTTTTTTGCTGTCCTCAAATCATCCCTCTGATATAATTATATATATATATATATAAAAAAGTGAGACACAAAACAGAAATATAGGCATAGCCCTCCTATAACTATAACACCAAATATTGTTCTTTTTTACATAATGCTTGGTTTCCTTTAAATGGGTTAGTTTCACCGCATTGATCGGCATTCACTGAACTGATCGGTATAAACGGTTTAAACAACATCGGCATATGTTGAACTGATCGGTATAAGCGGTTTAAGCAGCACCGGTATATGTTTAACTAGTCGGTATAAACGGTTTAAATAGCACCGGTATATGTTGAACTGGTCAGTATAAGCGGTTTAAGCAGCACCGGCATATGTTGTACTGGTCGGTATAAGCAGTGTGGTTTGTCAATTCTTTTATGTGATTACAAATATTTGTAATATGTATGCTTCAACCAAGATTCTGCTGATTACTAAGTCAAATCCGTTTCTTAACGTTCATTCATCATATTTTCATCTTTACTTATAAATAAAAAGTCGTATTTTTCTTTCCAACATTCCCGGCAAATTTCTGTAAATTTATTAAGTGATATATTACCACCAACAAGCTCATTAAAAAATGTGATGTTTAGGAATTCGTGTGTATGTTTGACATAAATAGAATTAATCTCTATTTTTATATCTCCCCACACAAAAGTAATCACGAATATTGTTCTGTTCTTCGCAAGCAACATCATTGAATATCATTATATAATATTCTTCAGCATCGTTAGAGATGGACAATGCGTAAATAACCTGTAAATTGGGTAAATACCCGGTAAATAGGGTAAATACTCGGTAAATTGGGTAAATACCCATTTAGTTGGTTATTTACTCTATTGAATAGGATATACAACATCTTATACCCCATTTTCGGGTTTCTGTTATCAAATCAGTTTAGAATGGATAGTTTTACGATACTTTAAAGACGTGCGTAAATACTTGGGTAAATACTCGAGTTTTTACCCAAAAATTGTTTATAAACTCATTAACTGCGGGACCACTTGACATAGGTGGCCAAAAATTTTGCATACATGTTTTTAATGTCAAAGCAAAAATAGAAATCCAAAATGGTGTCCCTGGGTCCAAGTTTTTATCTAGCCCCCATATAGCCGTATCTCCTTATTTAAGGTATTGCTTGTCTATTAGACACATTTTACAACCAAATTTGCTGTAGTTTGGCACAGAGTGTTGTTTTTGGGTACCACATGTCCATGCAAAAATGTATGTATATAGGTCCACGTTTACTGGTAGCCCCCATACAAAGGTGCCCCTATTTTGAGTATTTACCCAAAATTTGGGTATAAACTTATTAACTGCCGAACCACTTGACATAGGCGGCCAACATTTTGCATGGATGTTTTTGATGTCAAAGCAAATATAGAAATCCATAATGGAGTCCTGGGTCCACGTTTTGATATAGCCCCCATATAGCCTTATCTCCCGAATAAAGGTATTTTTAGCCCTCCTATAACGATAACACCAAATATTGTTCTTTTTTACATAATGCTTGATTTCCTTTAAATGGGTTAGTTTCACCGCATTGATCGGCATTCACTGAACTGATCGGTATAAACGGTTTAAATAACATCGGCATATGTTGAACTGGTCAGTATAAGCGTTGTACTGGTCGGTATAAGCAGTGTGGTTTGTCAATTCTTTTATGTGATTACAAATATTTGTAATATGTATGCTTCAACCAAGATTCTGCTGATTACTAAGTCAAATCCGTTTCTTAACGTTCATTCATCATATTGGCATCTTTACTTATAATTAAAAAGTCGTATTTTTCTTTCCAACATTCCCGGCAAATTTCTGTAAATTTATTAAGTGATATATTACCACCAACAAGCTCATTAAAAAATGTGATGTTTAGGAATTCGTGTGTATGTTTGACATAAATAGAATTAATCTCTATTTCTATATCTCCCCACACAAAAGTAATCACGAATGTTGTTCAGTTCTTCGCAAGCAACATCATTGAATATCATTATATAATATTCTTCAGCATCGTTAGAGATGGACAATGCGTAAATAACCTGTAAATTGGGTAAATACCCGGTAAATAGGGTAAATACTCGGTAAATTGGGTAAATACCCATTTGTGGGTATTTATTTGAGTATTTACTCTATTGAATAGGATATACAACATCTTATACCCCATTTTCGGGTTTCTGTTATCAAATCAGTTTAGAATGGATAGTTTTACGATACTTTAAAGACGTGCGTAAATACTTGGGTAAATACTCGAGTTTTTTACCCAAAAATTGTTTAGAATTTCATTAACTGCGGAACCACATGACATAGGTGGCCAAAAATTTTGGATACATGTTTTTAATGTCAAAGCAAAAATAGAAATCCAAAATGGTGTCCCTGGGTCCAAGTTTTTATATAGCCCCCATATAGCCGTATCTCCCGATTTAAGGTATTGTTTGTCTATTAGACACATTTTACAACCAAATTTGCTGTAGTTTGGCACAGAGTGTTCTTTTTGGATACCAAATGTCCATGCAAAAATTTACGTATGTAAGTCCACGTTTACTGGTGACCCCCTATACAAAGGTACTCATAAATTCATTAACTGCCGAACCACTCGACATAGGCGGCCAAAATTTGGAATACATGTTTTTAATGTAAAAGCAAATAAAGATATATCCAATGTAAAATATAGCCGTATCTCCCGATTTAAGGTACTTTTTGTCTATTAGACACATTTTACAACCAAATTGGCTGTAACTTGGCACAGAGTGTTGTTTTTGGGTACCACATGTCCATGCAAAAATGTATGTATATAGGTCCACGTTTACTGGTAGCCCCCATAAAAGGTGCCCCTATTTTGAGTATTTACCCAAAATTTGGGTATAAACTTATTAACTGCCGAACCACTTGACATAGGCGGCCAAAATTTTGCATGGATGGTTTTGATGTCAAAGCAAATATAGAAATCCATAATGGAGTCCTGGGTCACGTTTTGATATAGCCCCCATCTAGCCTTATCTCCCGAATTAAGGTATTTTTTTGTTTATTAGACACATTTTACATCCAAATTAGCTGGTAAATCAATACCAATGCGTGTTAAGGTTTGTAACTTTGCACATATGTATTTAAAGATTTAAAAGAGAGGAAAATTTATTTACAAACAAATTGTGCAATCGTTTTGTTGTTGTTTTTTGTAATTAAAGAGAAGTCCTTATTTTTGATGGCGGGCATGATAACTCCTCACTGGAACATCGGAATCCGAAAATTCCAACGGTGTTAGAAAGAGTACATGTCTGGCTCTCGTATGAACTAGGATTATTGACATCGTTCTAAAATTAACAAAATGGCGGACCTTTGAAAAATCACCGATTTTTGACCAAAAACCAATTTAAAAAATAAGGATGATCTTCACCGATTGGCTTTATCCTAGTTCATAAGATAGCTATACACTCACAGAGAAACGTGTAAAAATTTGGAATCGATTGGGTTATTAGTTTTTGAGTTATCTTGCCCGCCATTCACAAAAGAGAAAAACGCGTTTAAAGTTTGTGAAGCCCTTTAGCCGTCACTTGATGCTGACCCAATAAATCGGCTATATCTTCAAGAGTTGTTGAGATTTTCACTTGAAATTTTGTAGGGACATTCTTTAATTAGTTAGATTCGAATTAAATCAAAAAAAGTTTTGACCCCGAGAATGGGGGGGGGGGGTCGCCTTAAGCTATTACAAACAGAATGTGGGCAAACCTAGCATAGTATGGAGGGTATATTAATTTTGTCATTCCGTTTGTAACTCATCGAAATATTTATTTCCCACCCCATAAAGTATATATATTCTTGATCAGGGTAAAATTCTAAGACGATCTAGCCATGTCCGTCCGTCTGTTGTAATCACGCTATCTTCTGAAGGAATTGAGATAGGGTGCTCAAATTTTGCATATGTTTGTCTTTTAACTGTAGGCAGGTCAAGTTCGAAGATGGGATTTATCGGTCCACGTTTAGACATAGCTCCCATATAATAGTACCCTCCAATTTTCGGTATTTTGGGGTTCTTGAGCGCGTTTTCAACCGAATACGCTGAAATTTTGTACATTGAGTTCTTATTTGGTACTAAATGTCTCCACAAAAAAACTATAAATATTGGTCCACTTTTTCGGGTAGCTCCCATATAACGGTACATCCTAATTTTCAGTTTTTTGGGGGGTTGTATCGTATTTTTCTACCAAATTGGCTGTAATTTAGTATTTTGAGTTCTTAATGGGTACCAAATCTCTTCACAAAAAATCATAAACATAGGTCCATTTTTTCGGATAGCCCCCATTTAAGGCGTTTCTCAACCGGATTCGCTGCAATTTGGTATTTTGTAGTCGTATATGGTAGCAAATCTCCCTACCAATTTTTTTTAATATTCACCCTCTTTTGGGGTAATCCCCCTATTACCCCACTTGTTATATTAAAATAGTTATCTGAGTTGTTCTGCGTTTTGAGTTTGGTTCTAAGACTCTGTTGTAATCATTTCACCTGCGGAGGATAGCGAGATAAAAAATTAGATTAGTAAGGTTCCATAATGAACTATATCCGCATTTAGACCTAGCCCCTCTGTGGAGGTTCCAGGAGGAGTGGACCGATAATAACCATCTTCGAATTTGAACTTAGTTTGGAAGAAATAATAAGATGGACAAAGTTTGGATGAAATCTAAATTTCTAGAACCAATATTTCGATGAGGCACATTTTCACCGTGTTGAAGTATATACACCCTCATTAGCAATTAGGCTGAGGGTATAATTATCCATTAAAAAATTCTGAAATTTGTATTATGGTTAACATTATGGCTTACATAATTCTTTTTTAGAAATGTCGGTATAAGTCCACTTTTTGGTATGTTCCCTATATTTTAATTTCTTGTAACTGTCAGTATATCTACGGTGGAGAGTATCCAAAGTTCGGCCCGGCCGAACTTAATGCTTTTCCACTTGTTTTTTATTAGTACTAAAATGTACTAAAAAGTTATATATATATATATATATATATAGAGATAGGAATGTGAAACTTCGCACAAATCATTAACTATTATAAACTTATTATATTAGTAGGAGTGGTGGTAAAAAGGTCTAAAATAAAAAATACAATGAAACTGGTGGAAATAGAAATCTGAAATTTTATATGTTCCTCACTCTATTACAAAGAGAATGTTATGCATAATTCTTTTGAAATTAATACTAAAATGTACTAAATACTATATCGTATAAATAATAAATTATATAAGTTAAGAATATAAATATTTGCTGTTGTTCTCATGACATGTTTACTCACAACACGAGCAAGTCAGCTCAGTGCCATGGCGGAGGATCGGGTTGCAACACGAACAAACCAACATAGCACTTTTCCGCAGCCATCGAGTGTCAGTGGCGTGATCGTGGGAAGTGCAACGTCAACATAAATTATATTAAGACTGTAGGTGACATTTAGAATTAAGTTAGCTAAGTAAGTCAGTTGCAAATTTGATTTAATGAAGACAAGCGGTAACAACCGCTCCGACCTTTTTTTAAAAATAAAATTCATTAAATAAATATTTAATTGGCGCCCAACGTGGAGCCTCCTCTTAAACTGTAAAGGATACGACCCCACAATAAAAGGATCGGGATTTGTATACTCAAATAAAAAATCCAAGGAAACGTCGCGTCCAAGTAGCATTATAGCAAAAGGGAGGCCTTCTATAGCCAGCAGCCTTGGTACACGAACTCGAATTTAGTTTTAGAAATAAATTTTGAAAAAAAGGAAATGACATAATTTAAGTTGAAAAAAAATCGAGTTATAAAATAAAAAAATTGAAGTGAAATTAAATGAATAGCAATGAAACAAAAAATAATCTAAAAATAAATAAATTGAAATAAAATTTAAAAAGAAGAAGAAAAAAATATTGGCAATCAATATAGAGAATAAAAAGGAACTAAGTTACAAATTAAAAAGAAAAAAAATTAAAGTGATATTCGATGAATAATAATGAAAATTAATTTTTAAAATTAATAGAAATAAATAAATTGAAATAAATTTAAAAAAAGAAGAAAAAAACAATATTTTCAATAAATAAAAAAAAAATAAAAAAACGAAGTTAAAAATAAAAAGAAAAAATTAAAGTGACATTCGATAAATATAAATGAAATTAACTTTTAAAATTAGTGGAAATAAATAAATTGAAATAAATTTTAAAAGAAGAAGAAAAAGTAATATTGACAAGAAATAAAGAAAATAAAAGGAAAGGAAGTTAAAAATTAATAAATGGAAAATAAAATATTATTGAATTGTGACGATCAATTAAAGAATATTTAAGGAAAAATGTGTATGTGAACATAAACTAAATACAAAAGTGTAAAAGAAAAAGTAATGAAAAATTAAACTATTATCAAGATATCAAAATAAAATTTGAAGAACTATAAAAATTTCCAAACTAGTCTACAAAACATAAAGCAGCATACGGCGAGTAATCATCAACAGAACGAGCCAGCAAACACCGAGGAAAAACGAAATGAATATCTTAACGTTATTAAAGTAAGCTTATAGTATAATATTGCTGTTAAATTTTAGTACTTATTAAAATTAACTTTATTTGAACAACTAATCCCCTCATTCCTACTAACATCCATATTCAATCTACCAAAATGACGGAAGTAGACAACATAGCCGAAAGATTAAGAAAAGGGTTGGACTTAGGAACGTCTTCAACTTGTTTAGGATTAACTCAAACACAAAAAGATGATGTCATTAAAATTATGAAAAGCTTCTTTCCACTAGACAGCACAGAGGAAATTGGCGATCAACCTATAACACAAGTCAATATTAAGGAACTGGACTCGATTCCAGATATAGTTTAAAGTTTAAGAGAATTCAGTGGTAGACCAGGAGAGTTTAATTCATGGCGTAAGTCAGTCGATAGAATATTAGAACTTTTTGATTCTATAAAAGGTACTAGTAGGTATTTTGCCATCTTACATACCATTAGATCGAAAGTTATTGGTGACGCTGATACCGCACTGGAATCTTACAGAACTCCTTTAGACTGGGGAAAAATAAAAAAGTGTCTCATGATGCACTATTCCGATAGGCGAGACATAAGTACACTAGAATTCCAAATGAGTTCCTTGAGGCAAAACAGTATGACGGTTACTGAGTTTTATCGTGCTGTCTATCAGCACCTTTCTTTAATCCTAGACAAAATAGAATGCCTAGATTATGACGACAAAAGTCTTGCAAATATGACAAAGGCATACAGAGATAAAGCTTTAGACACATTTATTAGAGGGCTTAGGGGTGAGTTACCAAAATTATTAGCAATTTCCGCTCCTAATTCACTGCCTCAAGCATTGTATATCTGCCTCATATTGGATAATATGAACATAAGAACCAACCATGTCTTTGGTCAGACGAGAACGGCTACTAATTTCGGAAACTATGCAACGCCTAAACAAGGATTCTATCCAGAACTTGTTAATTTTGAGGGACAGAACAAATTCCAAGCGAGACCCCCGCTTCCGCCTCGGACTCAAAAACCATCATGGTTTAAGGCACCACAAGCCTCCAATAGTAATCATGCTTTTAGACAACATTTTAATAATAATCGTTTTCAATTAAATCCGGTTCAACATTACCAATATGATACAACATATAATAAGCCTCAACCCATGGAAGTAGATCAATCCATGCAAACGAGACAAGTTAACTATGCAAATAGACCTCAATTTAAACATTTTCCATTCAAAAGGCCAGCAACCGCAAGCCTTCAAACACCAGTCAATAAAGTTCAACGCAACTTTCATTTAAAGACAATGGATACACCAAATTCAGTAAATACAGATTTTAAGGATTTACGAGAATGTAGCTCATTCAGAGCAACATCGGAAGATGCTGACTGTAATGAAGATTACGAAAAAATTGTCAACCAAAACGATGTAGAAGATTATCTTAATCCATACGATTATAAGATAGAGGAACACGATAAATCGGACAGTTATTCCTTAAAAGAACTCAATGACAATCGTTGCCATATTTTAATATAAAAACGAGGGACGGAAAAGAACTCAAAATTTTAATAGACACTGGTAGTAATAAGAACTATATTAAATCAGAGCACGTACAAGATCCAAAACCGAACCTGGAAATTTTTTCTGCCAACGCAATATCGGGCAATGTCTTAGTTACTCACCATACCCTAGTTGAAGTATTCGGTAAAGAAATTGGAGCAATAAAATTTTACATATTGCCAGGCTTACGTACATTCGACGCTATTTTGGGAAATGACACACTTGTGGAATTATCTGCTGTGATTTACTCATCTAAAAATTACTTTACACTTCACAATCAAGTAAAAATACCCATATACCAATATTTGATTGAAAACGTTAATAACATAGAAATAAGAATGGGACATATGACTCCAAATCAAAAGGTACAACTTTCACGGATGGTTGATACTTTTAGGAACCTTTTTGCTGACCCAGACGAGCGTTTGACTTATACCACTCGGGTAAAGGGCGAAATTCGGACTACAACTGACGAACCGACATACACCAGAAATTATCCATATCCAACAGCATTGAAAGGGATAGTAGACGAGGAAATTAGTAAGCTACTCAAGGATGGAATAATAAGACCTTCTCGTTCACCGTATAATTCGCCTATTTGGGTAGTTCCAAAAAACGAAGATGCATCAGGCCAAAAAAAAATATCGTGTGGTGGTAGACTTTAGGAAGCTGAACTCAATATTAATTGCAGATAGGTATCCAATTCCGGAAATTAATAATACTTTTGGCCGTACGGGGGGATATAGAATTTGGTACAAGACTTTTTCTATGAAAAAAAACAATGCTTGTTTGACATTTGTACCTGAAGAAAATATTGTATACGACTGAACGAGTGCAGTCCTAAAATTTGGAATGTATTTTTAGCTACAACAAATTAAAATTTGTTTATTATTTGTACTAAAAACACTAAATTTAGTATTTATCTTTGACTATGGCAAAAAAACTGATTTATGGAAATATTTTAAAATTTTAATAAAAATTGCTGACATTAGTTTCCAAATTCACATGGATCTACAGTGAATGATTATGTGAATTTTGGTTTCAACTTCCGGTGAAATTATACAAACAAGCATAAATACAACATATCAAGTAAAGACATTTGTAAGCCACATTTCCCAATATGCCTGATGAGCCGCGTAACCAACGGCGAAACGCGTCGCATAGTGGTGGGAATGTAGTATCTCTCTGGCTTTCCTTTTCATTGCAACTCCGATCATGTAGCTCATCTCGAAAGAGAAATTAATAAAAACATTTACATGAATAATCTTCGCCCTAAAAAGGCATAAAAACAAAACTCAAAAATTCAGCTTGAGCCCGGCTGGGATTTGAACCCTGGTTCCCATGGCATCTGTTTGTGTCCGCGCCTTAGCGTTCAAAGCCACCTCCTTATCTTCCTAAGGTTGCACAATATGCAGTTGCATACCATTGAAGAAAAAATATTGTAGTCTGTATGGAAAAAAAGTCCGTCACTACAAGAAAAATCTGCTCTGAAAAGGAATGTTATGGTGTGATGCCAAATGTCCGAACCTTGACACGGTTGAATAAAAAGCATAAAACAAAAAAAAGCTACTAAATTGTTTGCACGCAACTGTTTCTTCTGCAAAAACAGTACTGATATTAATTTCCAATGATGTTTCCAACTACACTGGAAATATATTATACTAGATCGACTTCCCATGTAATGAATATGGGGCTGGATCTTTATGTCGAGGTTATACTAAAACTAACGCGCCAGAAATACTATATTTCTGAAATTATAATGGAAATCTTTCTCTACATAATAAATAATGAGCTCTGTAATATATTATATTACAAATTCGTACTACAAGGGTTCAAAAATACAAAAACGTACTTCGTAGTTTACCATTAGTATTAAATTACAGAAAGGAACATAAAAGTCTAAAAACCGTATTATGGTACTATTTGCATAAGTCCATCGGGAGGATTGAGAAAATATTACACATGCACAAATATAAGTAAGTTGTACTCGATTAAGTAGGATATAAGCATCAACGATTCTGTTCAAAAGAAATGCGTATTAAGATCTGAGATTTTCTTAAAAAATTTAAGATATAGGATCTTTCATTATGTGAAATGTTTTAAATTTATAATAAATTAAGTTTTTTTATTTTAACTACAAAAGGAACCGCTTACGACGTACCGGGCATATGCTAGTGAAATATTAAATATACTAACTAAAAGACGTTTTGAAGGCTCATGCATAAGAGAAGAATATAGAAAAATAATGAAAATGCTTAAATACAATAATAATTACAATCACAGTCCTTATAAAAATAAAAATCAAGGAAACAATTATAATCAAATACAAAGAGAACAATGAAGTAATTATAATGGTAACAACTTTAACAGAAATTATAATAACACATATAATAATAAGTATTTATAACAGACATTTTAATAGACAACCTAACAGACCAGAATTGTCTAGAAATCAAAATTATAAAAATTCGGGGAATTTTCAGCTATATAGAAATAATAATAGTTCAGGAAATTTTCAGTGGTTAGCACAGGTAGGACACCCAAGGCCAAATTCCGGTCAATTTCGCAGGAGTAAACCTTGGCAAGACCACTCTGAACCAATGGAAATCGATAATATAGAAACAAAAAATTCTTCAATATTCCCAAAAGCGGATAATGACGTATCTAATGTACGAAATATAACAATAAAGAAGAAGTAAATGAATACGATCTAATAGAAAATATAAACGAAAATGAAAACAAGAATTTAACAACAAATAACTTATTTTTGAATACGATATCGGATTGTTACCAATGATAATAATAACAATAAAGAACAGCCTTGATAGATACAGGAGCTAGCATAAGTTTAATTGATGAGAATATAAATGATTTTAACATTTCATGTACAAAAACAATTAAGTATATTATGGTACAGCTTTTTAAAATGTTGTGACTTTTGGTACCACATAGAACTACGTTTATTAATCACAGTAGCTGCTTTCCCTCCTCTTTCATTCCCCATATTCACATGTGGTATACCTATTGTTTAAGCAAGAATTGCTATTTAAAATCGTTAAATAGTTAGCCTTTAATTTGAAAGGCCGTAGCCGTTGAAATCTGTCTACTCCTTATTATTACATCCTTCAAATATTATGAGACTTACAGATTTCAACGGCCTTTTGTTTACACTTTTGCTTTTGCGCCACTTTTTAGGCATCTTTGTGTCAACAAACATTAGTATTACTTTGACTTTCGTTTGTTACCTTACCGACTGGCTACACATCTTGTTGTGAACACATTGACTTAAATTGTAAGCTACGTACATATCGTTGTGCTACAGGTAATATCATTACCAATCAATAAATATCGGCATTGGTCGAAATGCTTTACTTAAACTATCGTGTTTTATTTATTTTCTATTTCTATATTTGCTCACGAGTACGCATGGGCGTACTGACTCAATTGGAGAATCTGTTGCACTGTACCTGCCAACCAACCAAGTCCCTATAGTGCGGACTTAACATTTGGTCCAATCGATCCGGATTTTGCAGCTGGAATTGGAATTATATACAGTCCACTTAAATTTAATATATTAATCTTGGTACGTATAGTACAGTGAGCAAAAAAAACAATAATAATAACAAAGTGGTCGTATGTTTGTGTGGCCGTCATTACAACGCGTCACGGATTCCCTCCTTTTGTTGACGATCGGTCAAATTCCATTCGCGGACAACCATACGGGAATATAAGAAACAAAACAACAATTAATAATTCTCCTTCTTTATATTTGGTTACTTTTTGTTTTTCTCTAAATTCGTAGAGAAAATATCGTTTACGTTCTTCAATTTGTCGTGGTAAAATTCGTTGAAGAACTTCTCTATTATTACATACATATTTATCGTTCTGTTTTGCATATCGTCTACTGCAAAAATACACAAAAATATATGCATACATATTCCGGTGACATACGCACGTTTACAGCCTATTCGTGGTTACTTATTTGTTGATTTACATACATACGTATTGTTATATATTCCATCATCTTCGATTTGTTGTTCTGGTTAGTTGGTCAGCCAGTCACTTGCATGCGTATAGATATACACACGCATGTAAGCATATTACATTTTCGCATATTCCGTTTTCTGTTGTGTCCGTTTTATTCACGGTCTCCGGCCAGTGTATCATTACACAGTCCCCGGCTGGTATATTAGGACAGTGACACACATTATTCTATTTTATGGTAAATATAATATTTGTGTCAGGGAATATTATTTAAATAGTTTTGGACATTTTCAAATCCAGTGCACCCTACAATCGGTCAATTGGACTTTGTATAGTGTAGATTTTATTGAAAGTAATATAAATATAATCTGATTCGCATAATATAATCTGTGTTATACTCTTCACTGATTTGTCTTGAACTTATAATTGTTTCATATTTCTGGTTAAATTTATAAAATGGCTTCCACTCCCTTGAATTTCTTCATTCGTGCTTCCAACTCTATGGTGGGATTCGCTGCACACTTCGGTGCATTGAAGGAAGACGAATTAGATATTTATGATATTGAGTTTAGGAGTGAGGAAATTGAAAAATTGTGGAAATCTGTTGAGGAAAGTTTCAATAATTGTCTCTCGCATATAGAAAATCCTGAAGATCTCGATTTCTTATATAGTAAGTATGAGGTTTCATCTCAAGAATACATGGTTTGCGTATCTGCTATAAAAAGATTGCATGCTTTCTCTAATATGGTATAAAGAAATCTGTTGAACAGCTTCGACTTCTGTTTCTATATCTTGTGCTCTTATTGTACATTTCGTAAATTTTAATTGTCTGTTATTAGCAAACATTTCTATTAGTTTTTCCTGGACTTTGTTTTAATTATGAATAAATTCCTACGTTTCCTTTTGATACATATTTTCTAAATATTTCTCCCATATTATCAAAATCTGATTCGGCAATACAAATTATTTTCTTTTCATGTAATGCTAATGAGGATCAGTGGCGTGATCCAAAACTATAGTCTTCCCTGCCTTACCCCTCCGCAAACAATACCATATATTCCCCACTAATAAATAGTTTTTATACCCTCCACCATAGTATGGAGGGTATATTAATTTTGTCATTCCGTTTGTAACTCATCGAAATATTCATTTCCGACCCTATAAAGTATATATATTCTTGATCAGGGTAAAATTCTAAGACAATCTAGGCATGTCCGTCCGTCCGTCTGTTGCAATCACGCTATCTTCTGAAGGAATTGAGATAGGATGCTGAAATTTTGCATAGGGTTGTCTTTTGTCTGCAGGCAGGTCAAGTTCGAAGATGGGATATATCGGTCCACGTTTAGACATAGCTCCCATATAACAGTACCCCCAATTTTCGGTATTTGGAGGTTCTTGGGCGAGTTTTTCAACCGAATAAGCTGAAATTTGGTACATTGGGTTCTTATTGGGTACTTAATGTCCCCACAAAAAATTATAAATATAGGTCCACATTTTCTGGTAGCCCCCATATAATGGTACCTCCTAATTTTCAGTGTTTTGGGGGTTTTGATCATATTTTTCCACCGAATTGGCTGTAATTTAATATTTCGAGTTCTTAAGAGGTACCAAATCTCTCCACAAAAAATTATAAATATAGGTGAATTTTTTCGGATATCCCCCATATGTACAGATGTATTATTTGGTGTTCAAAAAATTATGTAATTAAAGTGCATACGGTAAAACAAAATCTCTAAAAATTCTGCAATAATAAAAAACAAACAACGACAGCAACAGGTCACTAGTGCTCTTTAATATTCTCTCAGATTCGAGAAAACACAAAGTCTTGTAAAACACAATAACGGCGGCAAACGTCGACGTTGAAGCGGCCATCGTTTTTATTCTCCGAGATAAAATAGAACTCACGAAGATAAAACTTAAAATTTTAACATTTAATAGACAGACAAACATCAAAGTATATTTTATACACAACAAATGGGTTTAAAGTCATCTTTTTTGCAAAATGGTTTTGCAAATAATAGACAATTTCGGTGTCGACCAGACTCATACCTCTTCGAGAGCAACAACAACCACAAACTCCAAAGCAAAGAACAAGCATAAACAGTTCGTGAGTGCATTTTATTTAACGGACTTTTCCGCAATAAGCTAAGTTTCACAGCAACCAGCATGACCAGGGCATGCTAATATTCGCTGTCCCCAGCTTTTGCATGAAACACACAACCACCAACATAAGCGCAAAGCAAAGACAAATATCAAACAAGTGAGAAGAAGAATAGAAAAAAACCAAAGTGAATTCGAGGAAAAAGCCGGTTAAGTCAAATAATTGAATAAAATAAAATAATAACAATATTCAAAAAAACTTAATTCTGTATTTTCTACATGAAATAAACACAGAAATTTTTTTTCTGGGAAGTTTCTACTCGTTTGCGCGAAGTGGTCTATGCCAATAATTAAAAAACAACATTTCAAGTGACTCTGCAAATAAATTGAATTAATAAGTGCAGCAGCCACACGCTTGTACCTAAGTAGATTGTGAAATTATTTCAAGAGACAATGGCACTGCGAAGAAAGTTTCTTTTTGATTACCATCAGGTCATTTATTTTTGCAAACAGTTCGGGAAGCTAGAGATTGACAATGTAAGCGTTCAAATAGTAAAAGTGAAAGATTTGGAACTCGAAAGGAGATGGGGTCTTTTGCTTTCGAGCAATGAAGCTCTAGTTTTAGAAGATGAGGCTTAGGAACATAACTTCCATGATTCCAGCGGGACAAAATATGAAGACGCTAGTTCAGCATACCAAATTTGTAAAGGAGACATAATGAGTGGCATTTGCTCGAAAATGCCAAAGGAGCCTAGTGTCGAAACGCAAGGCAATAAATATGCACAGACGTTAAAACTACCCCCGTGCGACACTCCACCCTTCGAAGGGGGCTATTCTCAATGGCCAGCATTCAGGGACATATTTATGGCCGTTTTCGGGAAGCATCCGCATTTATCTCCTGCTCAAAAGCTTTATCACCTCCGCGGTAAAACAAGCGGAGAGGCGCACCATATCGTAAAGAAATTTGAATTAGTAGACTCGAATTTTCAGTTGGCGTGGGACGCCCTCAAGAACCGGTATGAAAACCGGAGGATACTTGTCAACCAACAAATGAAGAAGCTTTTTTGCACACCGTCCGTACAGAACGAGTCTCCCAAATCAATTAGCAAATCAAGTTTAGCAATCTTTAAATCCTACGACATACCTGTAGAAAATTGGTATCCAATTATAATCCACTTGGTGTCCACAAAAATTTCCGATGATACACTGAGAGCGTTAGAGGATTCATTAATTAATCACAAAGACCTACCCAAATGGAAAGAAATGGATAGTTTTTTGTCAAAATAATAGAAAAACTGGAAACAATTTTTGATTTTAGAAGACCACTGGCGAAGGAAAATCTCGGATCCAAATCTCAGTCATTTTATACACAATTTGAATCCGGAAAAAAATCGATTTTTTTGCAAACAATGTAACCAATATCATACTTTGATGCAATGTAAACATTTTAAATCCTTGTCTCCGCAAGATCGTATCCAATACGTCATGTCCCATAAGAGGTGTATCAATTGCAGAGCTCCGATTTGCTCGATTTTACTCGCGAGTGAGAAATACTCCCGAGTGGGAGTAAGTAAAGAGTACGAGTTTTTTAGGGAGTATACTCTCCACTCTTTTATTTTGTTTGGGAGTGCTCGCGGGTACTCCTTGATGAAGAAAAAGAGTGTGAGTCAAAATGTTTGAAATAGAGTATGAGTTCACTCTAAGAGTGAAATCGAGTGGACAAATAAATTTGGTTGTTTGGTTATTTGTGTGTGTGTGTGTAGTAGCAAACATTTTTTGATGTTGATCTTTTGTGTGCTGTGGGGAGATCGATTATTTTGTTTACTGAAAATGTGAAATACAAATTAAAATCTTATACCATATAAGATTTTTATATGTTTTTTATTTCAATTTATAAAATGAATTCAACCGTGTGATTTAATTAATTCAATATTTTTTTAAAAGCATAAACACCTCCAAACAAATTTTTAAAATGGTATTCATTAAACAATGTGGAAAAGTATTCTCCAAAAATATTAAAAGCGCTGGTTTGAAAGAAAACCCATGAATGCATAAGTGGTTCATTATTTAATTTTAGTATCAAAATATTGTCGAGGGTTTCAATTTGGAGGCTGGTTCGTCTTGCTGTCACTATTTCAGACTTACATGAAGTGAACGCAGAGAACGAGCTTGTTGATGCATGCTTTCCCAGCAGTACAGCAAACCAAACATCACAAAACAAACAAACAAACAATGCACACAAACAAACAATGCACACAAACAACATCAAGTAAAACAACGGTATCACAACAAAAACATAAATAAAAATAAAAGAGTACTCTGCAAGAGTGTAATCTGCTCGATTTCGAGCGTATTTCACTCCCACTCGAAAACGAGCGAAGCACTTGCGCTCTTATTTGAGTGGCAGAGAAAAATAGAGTATACTCTATTTACTTTTTCTACTCGCAAGAGTACTCCCGCTCGAATTCGAGCGAGTTTAACTCTTTACTCGAATTCGAGCGAGCATTTCGGAGCTCTGATCAATTGTCTCTCGCAAGGTCATTTTAAACCCAAATGTAGTAGTACCAGGAAATGTAATATATGCAATCGTATACATCATACTATGCTCCACATCGAGAAAATGGAGGAAAACTCAAATGCTTATTTAACAAACGATCAAATTTCACCTCCCAAAGATGAAGAAGAACCATCACTAAATTCCTTCATGAACACGACCAAGGCTGCGGAAGTGCACACGTTATTCACAAAAAACAATGAAACTACAATTCTGCCAACGGCACTCATTAACATTTCACACTGTGGTGAACTTTTCGCTATTCGCGCACTCTTGGATGCAGGGTCTGAGAAAAGTTTCCTATCAAAACGAATTCAACAAAAGCTTTTAATTCCACTTGAATTTAACATTCCCAAATTTCGGGCCTCGGAGGTACAGTCGTTGGCAGTTCTAAAGGGAAATGTAATATACTTTTACAATCAAAGCTCTCCCATTTCCAAATTCTCATCGAAGCCCTTGTGGTGTCAAATCTTGCTCACGTTTTGCCTTCGCGGACTATAAAAACAGAAGTTCTCGATGAAGTAAATCATCTAAAATTAGCCGATCCGTACTATTATAAGCCAGGTCCAATAGACATGATCATCGGCAGCGACTATCTCCCATCAATTAATAAAAAAGGGGTTCTACACGATATTGGAAGAGGAATCGAAGCCCGTCAATCTCAATTTGGGTGGTATTTGTCTGTTCGGGCTGAAGCCGAGACCATCAATACATTTTCTACACAAGTATCTACTTTGGACACAATCGCTCTTCAAGAGCAACTTAAAAAGTTTTGGGAGCTGGAAGAAGTTGACCGAGCACCAATACAATTAGAAAAGGATTCTTGGTGCGACGAGTATTATACCAAGACGACTTTTCGCCAACCCGACGGCCGGTATGTGGTAAGATTACCATTCAAAAAAGAATACCCAAATGACATATTCTTAGGCCCTTCCAAACATACGGCCATCGCCCAATATTGCAGAATTGAAAAAACATTAATGAAAACTCCGAATTTAAAAGATAAATACGAGGAAGTTCTACGCGAATACATTCAATTAGGACACATGGGTCCGACATCCGCTCTTGAAAATGAAAATCCGAAGGCGAGTTTCTTTCTCCCTCATCATGCAGTAATTCGCCCTGAAAGTACGACAACCAAGGTTCGAGTTGCATTCAACGCGTCAAAAAAGTCAGCAAGTGGTTTCTCCTTGAATGATATTTTACACACCGGTCCAGTCTTACAGCAAGACATTGTTAAGGTATTATCAAATTGGCGACTTTATCAGTTCGTTTTTAATGGCGATATACAAAAAATGTATCGCCAGATATGGCTCCACGAAGATGATCAGCCCTTTCAGAGAATTCTATTTCGCCCGTTTCCCACAGATCCCATCCAAACATTTCAATTAAAGACCGTGACATTTGGAGTTAATGCGGCTCCGTTCCTTGCAATTCGCACTCTGTTACAACTTAGTAAAGACTGTCAAGATATTTATCCTAACGCTTCTAACATTCTGGTTAACGAAGTCTACGTCGACGACATTTTGTCTGGTGGTCACACTCTCGCAGAAACCAAAATTAAGCAAAATCATCTCCTTAAAGCGCTTTCATCTGCAGGATTTCCACTTAAGAAACTGACAGCAAATAATATAGATCTACTTAATAATTGGCCCCGGGAAGATCTTCTAAATGAAGATTTCTTAATGATAAAGGATCATAGCTCGATGAAAACTTTGGGAATAAAGTGGAATGCCATGACTGATAGTTTTTATTATACAGTTGAGCCAATCGACACATCGTGCACGGTAACCAAAAGGAAGATATTGTCAGCGATTGCCAAGTTGTTTGATCCACTTGGCTGGCTAGGGCCTACCATAATAATAGCCAAAATGATTATGCAAGACCTGTGGGAAGAAAAATCAGGATGGGATGACTGCATACCCCCCCAAATATTGTCCAAGTGGCTGGAATTCGCCCACAACTTACCCCTTGTGTCAGATATAAACATAACACGATTTATATTAGAACTGTTGGACCAAACCAAGACACGCACTCACATCTGGTCGTGGCAAAAACAAAAGTGGCACCCATTAAAAAGTTGACAATTCCAAAGCTAGAACTTTGCGGAGCTCATCTACTCGCGAAATTAGTCAAAGCCATAACTCAAGATTTCAAGTTCACATATGACCTTTTCCTATGGACAGATTCCTCAATCGTTCTTGGATGGTTACAAAAACCTCCTCAAACGCTTAAAACCTTCGTGGCAAACAAAGTAAGCGACATTCTAAATATCGTCAGTAACATTCAATGGAGACACGTTAAAAGTGGGGACAATCCTGCAGACTTCGGATCACGAGGGTGTTTTCCACAAGAGTTGTCATCAAATCCGCTTTGGTGGCATGGACCTCCATGGTTAACTCAAGATATTAGTTGCTGGCCTGAACCTCGAACATTTGAACCAACGGATTTGGAAACGAAAAAAGTAGCAACCTTTCATATAGAAGTCAACATAGAAGACATCATTGAACGATTTTCCTCTCTTAACAGATGTTTGCGCACCCTATGTTACGTGTTTCGTTTTTTCAAGTCATGTCGAAAAGAAAGAGTTGATGCCGATTCTACATTACGTAGTGCAGAAATTGAATTCATAAAATGCCGAATTATCAAGCTAACACAGCAAAAAGGTTTCCATAAAGAAATAAATTGTCTACAAAATCAACAATCGCTCAGCAAATCTAGTCGAATTGTCACGCTCAGTCCCTTCTTGGATGACAACAGCATACTTCGCGTTGGAGGCAGACTTGCTAACTCAGGTCTAAAGTTCGAAGAAAAACATCCCATTATTCTACCAGAAAAATCGGTATTAGCTAAACTGCTCGTCCACTTTACCCACAAAATCCTGCTACATTCAGAGCATCACATAATGTTACGAGCTATTCGACAAGGATACTATATACCTAGAATCAAAAATTTAATTAGAAAATGCATCAAGGGTTGTCGATCGTGTGTCATATTTAAGCATAAATATCAGCACCAGATTATGTCTTCGTTACCATCCGAAAGAGTACAATTTTCGTTACCATTTACATACACTGGCGTTGACTTTGCGGGGCCATTTCATATTCGGGCCTCTAACATACGAAACGCAAAAATGCTTAAAGGATATGCAGCTGTTTTTGTATGCTTCTGTACAAAGGCAGTTCATTTGGAAACGTGTTCCGAGCTATCCTCTGAAGCATTTATCGCATGCTTCCAACGATTTACCGGGCGACGGGGCCTTCCCAAAATCATGTACTCCGATAATGGTCGAAATTTCGTGGGCGCCAGTTACAGGCTTTTAAAGGAACACCACCAATTCCTCAAGGAAACCGAAAAGGCAACGATAGAGAAGTATGCAACCCATGGGTTTAACTGGTCTTTCATCCCCCCCCCCATGCACCCCATATGTGCGGCCTTTGGGAGGCCGCAGTCAAAAGCATGAAGCATCATCTTAAAAAGGTCACTACAAATCACAACTTTACATTTGAGGAGTTTACCACCCTCTTGGTGAAAATAGAAGCCATACTCAACTCCAGGCCCTTATCCGCCATTTCCGAAAATCCCAACGAATTAAACCCTCTAACTCCGGGTCATTTCCTACGTGGAGCTCCCATTATTGCCTACCCGGAAATGTCTTCAAACGTTCCAGATAATAGAATTCCTCTTCTTACCCGATGGGAGCGTGTGAAATCTCTTCTCCACATCTTTGCACACCGATGGAAAAACGAGTACGTCACCGAATTACAACGTCGAGCCAAGTGGAAGACCACGCAAAATAATATAAAATTGAACGACTATGTCATCGTCAAAGACGATCTCTTACCAAACACCGAGTGGCGCCTCGGGCGCGTAACTAAAATATACCATGGAAACGACAACAACGTTCGCGTAGTCGAACTATTGACACAAAACGGTACAATTACTCGGCCAATCGTCAAACTATGTATTTTACCTATGCACACAAACTGAACCCAATTCGACACTTCCACTACGCACTGATCCATTAAATCCAAAAATACCAAATAATCATCTGTATGCACTCATTTTCTTCTTTATTTTCAGATCACCATGGTACAATGTCACCTCTGCAAACGCAGTCACCAGCTTAAGTACTGCCAATTTTTTGTTATGATTAGTCCTGTTCTCCGACGCCGTACAGTGGAGAAGAACCAAATGTGCTCCAACTGCCTCGCGCACACTCATACCGTGGAAGCCTGTGACAGCCCAACACGCTGTCGTTACTGTGGCAGTAACCATCACTCGATGCTCCACCCAGCCGACACTTCATCAGCCATAAACCCCCCCAACATCATGAATACAAATCCTGAACTATCCACCACAACTAAAGTAAAGGTCCAACTTGTCCCCATCCGTGAACTGCCATCCGGAGCCACCAACCAAACTCCTCCACCGCAGAACTCCACCGCTGAAATGAATAAAACGCCACCCTTACTTTCCCCAATCCTTAATGTTGTCCCTATGATCAGAACTCACGTCGCCTATAAGGGACATCTGCTTGCGCTCACCCTTATGGTCAACGAAAAAGCTCGTCATTCCCAAATAACATGGGCAGCAGCCAGGAAATATCCCGATTTTAAACCCAAGTACAACCCAGCCGGAGCCCCGTACGGCCGTTTCCTCGTCCACAGTTTGGGTCCTCGATATGACTACGTGCTCGCTCTGGTAGATAAAATTGAGACCCCTGAACCAATCGGAGATATTAGGCTCCGAGCTCACTTCGATAATTTTCTGCCCTTAGCACACGACCATTTCCATGACGTCAACGAAGTCGATGTAGTCATCAGTAAAAAGTCCTGGGAACTCACCAAATTAAACCACCCAATAAAACAAACCGAGCACACCCCGGTAGCTCAAGCAACTGAGTTTGGTTGGGTAATTCATGGTCCGTGGACCGGCTGTTCCTGCACCCGACACGAAGGACGAACCCCACTCCGCCTGCCATCGCGAGGCGGGAATATGTTGAAGCCAGTTCAACAAGGCTAAATAGGGTACCTTCCCCTACTACAATAATGAGGTCTTCAAATTTTCAACGCGCGAAAGAAGAGCGCCAATATGTTTTACCATAATAAATCTTTCTTGCGTTTTCTACACAGACTTCCCATTGTCACTGGAAAATCGAGAAGATCCGTTTAGCAAAGTTTTTTCTTCGGTATAAGGTGTGTATATTCTGAAAGCACATTTCGAGACCTTTCAATTGCTGTGGGTCTCCATACTGCATCCATTTTAGTTTTTGCGCAATATGGCGTTTTCTACCCAGAGTCCCCACTGTCACTGAGACTTGCAACCAAAATCGAGAAAATCCGTTAGGCGAAGGTTTGTTTTCCGGCATATGGTGTGTATATTCTGAAAGTACATTTCGAGACCTTTCAATTGATGTGCGTATCAATACTGCATCCATTTTAGTTTTTGCGCAATATGGCGTTTTCTACACAGAGTCCCCACTTTTTTCCACGACATGGCGTTTTCTACACAGACTCCCCACTTTTCAATCGAGAAAATCCGTTTAGCAAAGTTTTTTCTTCGGTATAAGGTGTATATATTCTGAAAGTACGTTTCGAGACCTTTCAATTGATGTGGGTCTCCATACTGCATCCATTTTAGTTTTTGCGCTATATGGCGTTTTCTACACAGAATCGCCACTGTCACTGAGACTTGCAAGGAAAATCGAGAAAATCCGTTTGGCGAAGGTTTGTTTTCCGGCATATGGTGTGTATATTCTGAAAGTACATTTCGAGACCTTTCAATTGATGTGCGTATCAATACTGCATCCATTTTAGTTGTTGCGCAATATGGCGTTTTCTACACAGAGTCCCCACTTTTTTCCACAACATGGCGTTTTCTACACAGACTCCCCATTGTCACTGGAAAATCGAGAAAATCCGTTTAGCAAAGTTTTTTCTTCGGTATAAGGTGTATATATTCTGAAAGTACATTTCGAGACCTTTCAATTGATGTGGGTCTCCATACTGCATCCATTTTATTTTTTGCGCAATATGGCGTTTTCTACCCAGAGTCCCCACTGTCACTGAGACTTGCAATGAAAATCGAGAAAATCCGTTAGGCGAAGGTTTGTTTTTCGGCATATGGTGTGTATATTCTGAAAGTACATTTCGAGACCTTTCAATTGATGTGGGTATCAATACTGCATCCATTTTAGTTTTTGCGCAATATGGCGTTTTCTACACAGACTCCCCATTGTCACTGGAAAATCGAGAAAGTCCGTTAGGCGAAAGTTTGTTTTTCGGCATAGGGTGTATATATTCTGAAAGTACATTTCGAGACCTTTCAATTGATGTGCGTATCAATACTGCATCCATTTTAGTTTTTGCGCAATATGGCGTTTTCTACACAGAGTCCCCACTGTCACTGAGACTTGCACTGGAAAATCGAGAAAATCCGTTTAGCAAAGTTTGTTCTTCGGTATAAGGTGAATATATTACGAAATCGAGAAAATCCGTTAGGCGAAGGTTTGTTTTTGGAATATGGTGTGTATATTCTGACAGTACATTAGGTAATAGGTGTATATATTCTGAAAGTACGTTTCGAGACCTTTCAATTGATGTGGGTCTCCATACTGCGTCCATTTTAGTTTTTGCGCAATATGGCGTTTTCTACCCAGAGTCCCCACTGTCACTGAGACTTGCAACCAAAATCGAGAAAATCCGTTAGGCGAAGGTTTGTTTTCCGGCATATGGTGTATATATTCTGAAAGTACATTTCGAGACCTTTCAATTGATGTGGGTATCAATACTGCATGCATTTTAGTTTTTGCGCAATATGGCGTTTTCTACACAGAGTCCCCACTGTCACTGAGACTTGCAAGGAAAATCGAGAAAGTCCGTTAGGCGAAAGTTTGTTTTTAGGCATAGGGTGTATATATTCTGAAAGTACATTTCGAGACCTTTCAATTGATGTGCGTATCAATACTGCATCCATTTTAGTTTTTGCGCAATATGGCGTTTTCTACACAGAGTCCCCACTTTTTTCCACAACATGGCGTTTTCTACACAGACTCCCCATTGTCACTGGAAAATCGAGAAAATCCGTTTAGCAAAGTTTTTTCTTCGGTATAAGGTGTATATATTCTGAAAGTACGTTTCAAGACCTTTCAATTGATGTGGGTCTTCATACTGCATCCATTTTAGTTTTTGCGCTATATGGCGTTTTCTACACAGAGTCCCCACTGTCACTGAGACTTGCAATGAAAATCGAGAAAATCCGTTAGGCGAAGGTTTGTTTTCCGGCATATGGTGTGTATATTCTGAAAGTACATTTCGAGACCTTTCAATTGATGTGCGTATCAATACTGCATCCATTTTAGTTTTTGCGCAATATGGCGTTTTCTACATGGCGTTTTCTACACAGAGTCCCCACTTTTTTCCACAACATGGCGTTTTCTACACAGACTCCCCATTGTCACTGGAAAATCGAGAAAATCCGTTTAGCAAAGTTTTTTCTTCGGTATAAGGTGTATATATTCTGAAAGTACATTTCGAGACCTTTAATTGATGTGGGTCTCCATACTGCATCCATTTTAGTTTTTGCGCAATATGGCGTTTTCTACCCAGAGTCCCCACTGTCACTGAGACTTGCAATGAAAATCGAGAAAATCCGTCAGGCGAAGGTTTGTTTTTCGGAATATGGTGTGTATATTCTGACAGTACATTTTGAGACCTTTCAATTGATATGGGTCTCCATACTGCATCCATTTTAGTTTTTGCGCAATATGGCGTTTTCTACACAGAGTCCCCACTTTTTTCCACAACATGGCGTTTTCTACACAGACTCCCCATTGTCACTGGAAAATCGAGAAAATCCGTTTAGCAAAGTTTTTTCTTCGGTATAAAGTGTATATATTCTGAAAGTACGTTTCGAGACCTTTCAATTGATGTGGGTCTCCATACTGCGTCCATTTTAGTTTTTGCGCAATATGGCGTTTTCTACCCAGAGTCCCCACTGTCACTGAGACTTGCAACCAAAATCGAGAAAATCCGTTAGGCGAAGGTTTGTTTTCCGGCATATGGTGTATATATTCTGAAAGTACATTTCGAGACCAGAGTCCCCACTGTCACTGAGACTTGCAACCAAAATCGAGAAAATCCGTTAGGCGAAGGTTTGTTTTCCGGCATATGGTGTATATATTCTGAAAGTACATTTCGAGACCTTTCAATTGATGAGAGTCCCCACTGTCACTGAGACTTGCAACCAAAATCGAGAAAATCCGTTAGGCGAAGGTTTGTTTTCCGGCATATGGTGTATATATTCTGAAAGTACATTTCGAGACCTTTCAATTGATGTGGGTATCAATACTGCATCCGTTTTAGTTTTTGCGCAATACAGAGTCCCCACTGTCACTGAGACTTGCAAGGAAAATCGAGAAAGTCCGTTAGGCGAAAGTTTGTTTTTCGGCATAGGGTGTATATATTCTGAAAGTACATTTCGAGACCTTTCAATTGATGTGCGTATCAATACTGCATCCATTTTAGTTTTTGCGATATGGCGTTTTCTACACAGAGTCCCCACTGTCACTGAGACTTGCAACCAAAATCGAGAAAATCCGTTAGGCGAAGGTTTGTTTTCCGGCATATGGTGTATATATTCTGAAAGTACATTTCGAGACCTTTCAATTGATGTGGGTATCAATACTGCATGCATTTTAGTTTTTGCGCAATATGGCGTTTTCTACACAGAGTCCCCACTGTCACTGAGACTTGCAAGGAAAATCGAGAAAGTCCGTTAGGCGAAAGTTTGTTTTTAGGCATAGGGTGTATATATTCTGAAAGTACATTTCGAGACCTTTCAATTGATGTGCGTATCAATACTGCATCCATTTTAGTTTTTGCGCAATATGGCGTTTTCTACACAGAGTCCCCACTTTTTTCCACAACATGGCGTTTTCTACACAGACTCCCCATTGTCACTGGAAAATCGAGAAAATCCGTTTAGCAAAGTTTTTTCTTCGGTATATGGTGTATATATTCTGAAAGTACGTTTCAAGACCTTTCAATTGATGTGGGTCTTCATACTGCATCCATTTTAGTTTTTGCGCTATATGGCGTTTTCTACACAGAGTCCCCACTGTCACTGAGACTTGCAATGAAAATCGAGAAAATCCGTTAGGCGAAGGTTTGTTTTCCGGCATATGGTGTGTATATTCTGAAAGTACATTTCGAGACCTTTCAATTGATGTGCGTATCAATACTGCATCCATTTTAGTTTTTGCGCAATATGGCGTTTTCTACACAGAGTCCCCACTTTTTTCCACAACATGGCGTTTTCTACACAGACTCCCCATTGTCACTGGAAAATCGAGAAAATCCGTTTAGCAAAGTTTTTTCTTCGGTATAAGGTGTATATATTCTGAAAGTACATTTCGAGACCTTTAATTGATGTGGGTCTCCATACTGCATCCATTTTAGTTTTTGCGCAATATGGCGTTTTCTACCCAGAGTCCCCACTGTCACTGAGACTTGCAATGAAAATCGAGAAAATCCGTCAGGCGAAGGTTTGTTTTTTTCGGAATATGGTGTGTATATTCTGACAGTACATTTTGAGACCTTTCAATTGATATGGGTCTCCATACTGCATCCATTTTAGTTTTTGCGCAATATGGCGTTTTCTACACAGAGTCCCCACTTTTTTCCACAACATGGCGTTTTCTACACAGACTCCCCATTGTCACTGGAAAATCGAGAAAATCCGTTTAGCAAAGTTTTTTCTTCGGTATAAGGTGTATATATTCTGAAAGTACGTTTCGAGACCTTTCAATTGATGTGGGTCTCCATACTGCGTCCATTTTAGTTTTTGCGCAATATGGCGTTTTCTACACAGAGTCCCCACTGTCACTGAGACTTGCAAGGAAAATCGAGAAAGTCCGTTAGGCGAAAGTTTGTTTTTCGGCATAGGGTGTATATATTCTGAAAGTACATTTCGAGACCTTTCAATTGATGTGCGTATCAATACTGCATCCATTTTAGTTTTTGCGCAATATGGCGTTTTCTACACAGAGTCCTCACTTTTTTTCCACAACATGGCGTTTTCTACACAGACTCCCCATTGTCACTGGAAAATCGAGAAAATCCGTTTAGCAAAGTTTTTTCTTCGGTATAAAGTGTATATATTCTGAAAGTACGTTTCGAGACCTTTCAATTGATGTGGGTCTCCATACTGCGTCCATTTTAGTTTTTGCGCAATATGGCGTTTTCTACCCAGAGTCCCCACTGTCACTGAGACTTGCAACCAAAATCGAGAAAATCCGTTAGGCGAAGGTTTGTTTTCCGGCATATGGTGTATATATTCTGAAAGTACATTTCAAGACCTTTCAATTGATGTGGGTATCAATACTGCATCCGTTTTAGTTTTTGCGCAATATGGCGTTTTCTACACAGAGTCCCCACTGTCACTGAGACTTGCAAGGAAAATCGAGAAAGTCCGTTAGGCGAAAGTTTGTTTTTCGGCATAGGGTGTATATATTCTGAAAGTACATTTCGAGACCTTTCAATTGATGTGCGTATCAATACTGCATCCATTTTAGTTTTTGCGCAATATGGCGTTTTCTACCCAGAGTCCCCACTGTCACTGAGACTTGCAACCAAAATCGAGAAAATCCGTTAGGCGAAGGTTTGTTTTCCGGCATATGGTGTATATATTCTGAAAGTACATTTCGAGACCTTTCAATTGATGTGGGTATCAATACTGCATGCATTTTAGTTTTTGCGCAATATGGCGTTTTCTACACAGAGTCCCCACTGTCACTGAGACTTGCAAGGAAAATCGAGAAAGTCCGTTAGGCGAAAGTTTGTTTTTAGGCATAGGGTGTATATATTCTGAAAGTACATTTCGAGACCTTTCAATTGATGTGCGTATCAATACTGCATCCATTTTAGTTTTTGCGCAATATGGCGTTTTCTACACAGAGTCCCCACTTTTTTCCACAACATGGCGTTTTCTACACAGACTCCCCATTGTCACTGGAAAATCGAGAAAATCCGTTTAGCAAAGTTTTTTCTTCGGTATAAAGTATATATTCTGAAAGTACGTTTCAAGACCTTTCAATTGATGTGGGTCTTCATACTGCATCCATTTTAGTTTTTGCGCTATATGGCGTTTTCTACACAGAGTCCCCACTGTCACTGAGACTTGCAATGAAATCGAGAAAATCCGTTAGGCGAAGGTTTGTTTTCCGGCATATGGTGTGTATATTCTGAAAGTACATTTCGAGACCTTTCAATTGATGTGCGTATGGAACTGCATCCATTTTAATGTTTTTAAGAAAATCCGGTTTTTAGTTATTTAGGAATTACATAGGTAAAAAAAAGTATATGCATCTTCGTGATGGGTATTCAAACCAAATAAATAAAGAAAGAGAAAGAAAGATTTATTATGGTAAAACATATTGGCGCTCTTCTTTCGCGCGTTGAAAATTTGAAGACCTCATTATTGTAGTAGGGGAAGGTACCCTATTTAGCCTTGTTGAACTGGCTTCAACATTTTAGTTTCCCGCCTCGCGATGGCAGGCGGAGTGGGGTTCGTCCTTCGTGTCGGGTGCAGGAACAGCCGGTCCACGGACCATGAATTACCCAACCAAACTCAGTTGCTTGAGCTACCGGGGTGTGCTCGGTTTGTTTTATTGGGTGGTTTAATTTGATGAGTTCCCAGGACTTTTTACTGATGACTACATCGACTTCGTTGACGTCATGGAAATGGTCGTGTGCTAAGGGCAGAAAATTATCGAAGTGAGCTCGGAGCCTAATATCTCCGATTGGTTCAGGGGTCTCAATTTTATCTACCAGAGCGAGCACGTAGTCATATCGAGGACCCAAACTGTGGACGAGGAAACGGCCGTACGGGGCTCCGGCTGGGTTGTACTTGGGTTTAAAATCGGGATATTTCCTGGCTGCTGCCCATGTTATTTGGGAATGACGAGCTTTTTCGTTGACCATAAGGGTGAGCGCAAGCAGATGTCCCTTATAGGCGACGTGAGTTCTGATCATAGGGACAACATTAAGGATTGGGGAAAGTAAGGGTGGCGTTTTATTCATTTCAGCGGTGGAGTTCTGCGGTGGAGGAGTTTGGTTGGTGGCTCCGGATGGCAGTTCACGGATGGGGACAAGTTGGACCTTTACTTTAGTTGTGGTGGATAGTTCAGGATTTGTATTCATGATGTTGGGGGGGTTTATGGCTGATGAAGTGTCGGCTGGGTGGAGCATCGAGTGATGGTTACTGCCACAGTAACGACAGCGTGTTGGGCTGTCACAGGCTTCCACGGTATGAGTGTGCGCGAGGCAGTTGGAGCACATTTGGTTCTTCTCCACTGTACGGCGTCGGAGAACAGGACTAATCATAACAAAAAATTGGCAGTACTTAAGCTGGTGACTGCGTTTGCAGAGGTGACATTGTACCATGGTGATCTGAAAATAAAGAAGAAAATGAGTGCATACAGATGATTATTTGGTATTTTTGGATTTAATGGATCAGTGCGTAGTGGAAGTGTCGAATTGGGTTCAGTTTGTGTGCATAGGTAAAATACATAGTTTGACGATTGGCCGAGTAATTGTACCGTTTTGTGTCAATAGTTCGACTACGCGAACGTTGTTGTCGTTTCCATGGTATATTTTAGTTACGCGCCCGAGGCGCCACTCGGTGTTTGGTAAGAGATCGTCTTTGACGATGACATAGTCGTTCAATTTTATATTATTTTGCGTGGTCTTCCACTTGGCTCGACGTTGTAATTCGGTGACGTACTCGTTTTTCCAACGGTGTGCAAAGATGTGGAGAAGAGATTTCACACGCTCCCATCGGGTAAGAAGAGGAATTCTATTATCTGGAACGTTTGAAGACATTTCCGGGTAGGCAATAATGGGAGCTCCACGTAGGAAATGACCCGGAGTTAGAGGGTTTAATTCGTTGGGATTTTCGGAAATGGCGGATAAGGGCCTGGAGTTGAGTATGGCTTCTATTTTCACCAAGAGGGTGGTAAACTCCTCAAATGTAAAGTTGTGATTTGTAGTGACCTTTTTAAGATGATGCTTCATGCTTTTGACTGCGGCCTCCCAAAGGCCGCCCATATGGGGTGCATGGGGGGGGGGGGGGGGATGAAAGACCAGTTAAACCCATGGGTTGCATACTTCTCTATCGTTGCCTTTTCGGTTTCCTTGAGGAATTGGTGGTGTTCCTTTAAAAGCCTGTAACTGGCGCCCACGAAATTTCGACCATTATCGGAGTACATGATTTTGGGAAGGCCCCGTCGCCCGGTAAATGGTTGGAAGCATGCGATAAATGCTTCAGAGGATAGCTCGGAACACGTTTCCAAATGAACTGCCTTTGTACAGAAGCATACAAAAACAGCTGCATATCCTTTAAGCATTTTTGCGTTTCGTATGTTAGAGGCCCGAATATGAAATGGCCCCGCAAAGTCAACGCCAGTGTATGTAAATGGTAACGAAAATTGTACTCTTTCGGATGGTAACGAAGACATAATCTGGTGCTGATATTTATGCTTAAATATGACACACGATCGACAACCCTTGATGCATTTTCTAATTAAATTTTTGATTCTAGGTATATAGTATCCTTGTCGAATAGCGCGTAACATTATGTGATGCTCTGAATGGAGCAGGATTTTGTGGGTAAAGTGGACGAGCAGTTTAGCTAATACCGATTTTTCTGGTAGAATAATGGGATGTTTTTCTTCGAACTTTAGACCTGAGTTAGCAAGTCTGCCTCCAACGCGAAGTATGCTGTTGTCATCCAAGAAGGGACTGAGCGTGACAATTCGACTAGATTTGCTGAGCGATTGTTGATTTTGTAGACAATTTATTTCTTTATGGAAACCTTTTTGCTGTGTTAGCTTGATAATTCGGCATTTTATGAATTCAATTTCTGCACTACGTAATGTAGAATCGGCATCAACTCTTTCTTTTCGACATGACTTGAAAAAACGAAACACGTAACATAGGGTGCGCAAACATCTGTTAAGAGAGGAAAATCGTTCAATGATGTCTTCTATGTTGACTTCTATATGAAAGGTTGCTACTTTTTTCGTTTCCAAATCCGTTGGTTCAAATGTTCGAGGTTCAGGCCAGCAACTAATATCTTGAGTTAACCATGGAGGTCCATGCCACCAAAGCGGATTTGATGACAACTCTTGTGGAAAACACCCTCGTGATCCGAAGTCTGCAGGATTGTCCCCACTTTTAACGTGTCTCCATTGAATGTTACTGACGATATTTAGAATGTCGCTTACTTTGTTTGCCACGAAGGTTTTAAGCGTTTGAGGAGGTTTTTGTAACCATCCAAGAACGATTGAGGAATCTGTCCATAGGAAAAGGTCATATGTGAACTTGAAATCTTGAGTTATGGCTTTGACTAATTTCGCGAGTAGATGAGCTCCGCAAAGTTCTAGCTTTGGAATTGTCAACTTTTTAATGGGTGCCACTTTTGTTTTTGCCACGACCAGATGTGAGTGCGTGTCTTGGTTTGGTCCAACAGTTCTAATATAAATTGCGGCACAGTAGGCCTTTTCGGATGCGTCGCTGAATCCGTGTATTTGGACTGTCCTCTCTGGAGAGTATTGAACCCATCGTGTTATGTTTATATCTGACACAAGGGGTAAGTTGTGGGCGAATTCCAGCCACTTGGACAATATTTGGGGGGGTATGCAGTCATCCCATCCTGATTTTTCTTCCCACAGGTCTTGCATAATCATTTTGGCTATTATTATGGTAGGCCCTAGCCAGCCAAGTGGATCAAACAACTTGGCAATCGCTGACAATATCTTCCTTTTGGTTACCGTGCACGATGTGTCGATTGGCTCAACTGTATAATAAAAACTATCAGTCATGGCATTCCACTTTATTCCCAAAGTTTTCATCGAGCTATGATCCTTTATCATTAAGAAATCTTCATTTAGAAGATCTTCCCGGGGCCAATTATTAAGTAGATCTATATTATTTGCTGTCAGTTTCTTAAGTGGAAATCCTGCAGATGAAAGCGCTTTAAGGAGATGATTTTGCTTAATTTTGGTTTCTGCGAGAGTGTGACCACCAGACAAAATGTCGTCGACGTAGACTTCGTTGACCAGAATGTTAGAAGCGTTAGGATAAATATCTTGACAGTCTTTACTAAGTTGTAACAGAGTGCGAATTGCAAGGAACGGAGCCGCATTAACTCCAAATGTCACGGTCTTTAATTGAAATGTTTGGATGGGATCTGTGGGAGACGGGCGAAATACAATTCTCTGAAAGGGCTGATCATCTTCGTGGAGCCATATCTGGCGGTACATTTTTTGTATATCGCCATTAAAAACGAACTGATAAAGTCGCCAATTTGATAATACCTTAACAATGTCTTGCTGTAAGACTGGACCGGTGTGTAGAATATCATTCAAGGAGAAACCACTTGCTGACTTTTTTGACGCGTTGAATACAACTCGAACCTTGGTTGTCGTACTTTCAGGGCGAATTACTGCATGATGAGGGAGAAAGAAACTCGCCTTCGGATTTTCATTTTCAAGAGCGGAAGTCGGGCCCATGTGTCCTAATTGAATGTATTCGCGTAGAACTTCCTCGTATTTATCTTTTAAATTCGGAGTTTTCATTAATGTTTTCTCCATTCTGCAATATTGGACGATGGCCGTATGTTTGGAAGGGCCTAAGAATATGTCATTTGGGTATTCTTTCTTGAATGGTAATATTACCACATAGCGGCCGTCGGGTTGGCGAAAAGTCGTCTTGGTATAATACTCGTCGCACCAAGAATCCTTTTCTAATTGTATTGGTGCTCGGTCAACTTCTTCCAGCTCCCAAAACTTTTTAAGTTGCTCTTGAAGAGCGATTGTGTCCAAAGTAGATACTTGTGTAGAAAATGTATTGATCGTCTCGGCTTCAGCCCGACCTGACAAGTACCACCCAAAATGAGATTGGCGGGGTTCGATTCCTCTTCCAATATCGTGTAGAACCCCTTTTTTATTAATTGATGGGAGATAGTCGCTGCCGATGATCATGTCTATTGGACCTGGCTTATAAAAGTACGGATCGGCTAATTTTAGATGATTTACTTCATCGAGAACTTCTGTTTTTATAGTCCGCGAAGGCAAAAGGTGAGCAAGATTTGACACCACAAGAGCTTCGATGAGAATTTGGAAATGGGAGAGCTTTGATTGTAAAAGTATATTACATTTCCCTTTAGAGCTGCCAACGACTGTACCTCCGAGGCCCGAAATTTGGGAATTGTTAAATTCAAGTGGAATTAAAAGCTTTTGTTGAATTCGTTTTGATAGGAAACTTTTCTCAGACCCTGCATCCAAGAGTGCGCGAATAGCGAAAAGTTCACCACAGTGTGAAATGTTAATGAGTGCCGTTGGCAGAATTGTAGTTTCATTGTTTTTTGTGAATAACGTGTGCACTTCCGCAGCCTTGGTCGTGTTCATGAAGGAATTTGGTGATGGTTCTTCTTCATCTTGGGGAGGTGAAATTTGATCGTTTGTTAAATAAGCATTTGAGTTTTCCTCCATTTTCTCGATGTGGAGCATAGTATGATGCATACGATTGCATATATTACATTTCCTGGTACGACTACATTTGAGTTTAAAATGACCTTGCGAGAGACAATTGATGCACCTCTTATGGGACATGACGTATTGGATACGATCTTGCGGAGACAAGGATTTAAAATGTTTACATTGCATCAAAGTATGATATTGGTTACATTGTTTGCAAAAAATCGAATTTCTTCCGGATTCAAATTGTGTATAAAATGACTGAGATTTGGATCCGAGATTTTCCTTCGCCAGTGGTCTTCTAAAATCCAAAATTGTTTCCAGTTTTTCTATTCTTTTTGACAAAAAACTATCCATTCCTTTCCATTTGGGTAGGTCTTTGTGATTAATTAATGAATCCTCCCACGCTCTCAGTGTATCATCGGAAATTTTTGTGGACACCAAGTGGATTATAATTGGATCCCAATTTTTCAGGTATGTCGTAGGATTTTTTAAAGGCTAAATGTCGTCACGGAACTTAAAATTGCCTAATTGATTTGGGAGACTCGTTCTGTACGGATGGTGTGCAAAAAAGCTTCTTCATTTGTTGGTTGACAAGTATCCTCCGGTTTTCATACCGGTTCTTGAGGGCGTCCCACGCCAACTGAAAATTCGAGTCTACTAATTCAAATTTCTTTACGATATCGTGCGCCTCTCCTCTTGTTTTACCGCGGAGGTGATAAAGCTTTTGAGCAGGAGATAAATGCGGATGCTTCCCGAAAACGGCCATAAATATGTCCCTGAATGCTGGCCATTGAGAATAGCCCCCTTCGAAGGGTGGAGTGTCGCACGGGGGTAGTTTTAACGTCTGCGCGTATTTATTGTCTTGCGTTTCGACACTAGGTTCCTTTGGCGTTTTCGAGCAAATGCCACTCATTATGTCTCCTTTACAAATTTGGTATGCTGAACTAGCCTCTTCATATTTTTTCCCGCTGGAATCATGGAAATTATGTTCCTCAGCCTCATCTTCTAAAACTAGAGCTTCATAGCTCGAAACCAAGAGACCCCATCTCCTTTCGAGTTCCAAATCTTTCACCTCTAATATTTGAACGCTTACTTTGTCAATCTCTAGCTTCTCGAACTGTTTGCAAAAATAAATGACCTGATGGTAATCAAAAAGAAACTTTCTTCGCAGTGCCATTGTCTCTTGAAATAATTTCTCTCGTGGAGTGTAATTTTATAAAAGTTTCACAATCTACTTAGGTACAAGCGTGTGGCTGCTGCACTTATTAATTCAATTTATTTGCAGAGTTACCTGTAATGTTGTTTTTTTAATTATTGGCATAGACCACTTCGCGCAAACATGTAGAAACTTCCCAGAAAAAAAACTATTTCTCTGTTTTATTTCATGTAGAAAATGCAGAATTAAGTTTTTTTAATATTGTTATTAAATGCTTTCCAAAAATGTGTATAATGTTGAGGTTAATGCCATTTTATTTACCGTCGTTGTTTCACTGTTCCAAATATCGGCCTTTTTTTTTGCTTTAATTACAAACTTTTGCAGCGTGGCAACCCTATCCCTAAATTTCCAATAACATCAAATTTTTTTTTTACATGGATTAACGGTTCTGTCAATATGTATGTAACACTGCACTGATAGTTGTTGTTGTTGCTCCAAACGGGTCTTCCAAAACCACTTGTTTGTACCAACAAATCGTCATTGATATAAAATGCACTCACCAACTGTTTATGCTCGTTCTTTGCTTTAGAGTTTGTGGTTGTTGTTGCTCTCGAAGAGGTATGAGTCTGGTCGACACCGAAATTGTCTATCGTGTTATTTGATTTTATTCTATTTTATTCAATTATTTGATTTTATTATTTTTTTTTTTTTTTTCACTGTTGTTTTATAATTGATTTCTCACTACTCGTCTTGATCTTCGACTTAACCGGCTTTTTCCTCGAACTCACTTTGGTTTTTTTTCTATTCTTCTTCCCACTTGTTTGATATTCGTCTTTGCTTTGCGCTTATGTTGGTGGTTGTGTGTTACATGCAAAAGCTGGGGACTATGAATATTGGCAAGCCCTGGTCATGCTGGTTGCTGTGAAACTTAGCTTATTGCGTTAAAGGTCCGTTAAATTTGAAACCATTTTGCAAAAAAGATGACTTTAAACCCATTTGTTGTGTATAAAATATACTTTGCTGTTTGTCTGTCTATTAAATGTTGAAATTTTAAGTTTTATCTTGGTGAATTCTATTTTATCTCGGAGAATAAAAACGGCGGCCGCTTCAACGTCGACGTTTGCCGCCGTTATTGTGTTTTACAAGACTTTGTGTTTTCTCGAATCTGAGAGAATATTAAAGAGCACTAGTGACCTGTTGTTGTCGTTGTTTGTTTTTTATTATTGCAGAATTTTTAGAGATTTTGTTTTAGATGCACTTTAATTAAGATCCTTATGTACTCTCTTTGCTATTACCTTTTGTTTTTGCGAGTCAATTATGTGTGTTGTTGTGTTCTCTTCTTTGGCAACTTTTGGTAGATGATGATTTTTTCTACTCCTTTGCCCTTTCTCTAGGAGCCCTTGTGGGGAAACCGCCTTTAGTAACAGACTTGAGTTGGTTTGGAACTTTTTTATTATGGTTTAGGTCTCCTTTTGAACTAAAATACAATTTTTTAAAAATGAGCAAGAATGTTTTTAACGGTTTTTAGTTATTTAGGAATTACATAGGTTACTTAAAGAAGAGAAAGAAAGATTTATTATGGTAAAACATCCACGTCTCGAGACCTTTCAATTGATGTGGGTCTCCATACTGCGTCCATTTTAGTTTTTGCGCAATATGGCGTTTTCTACCCAGAGTCCCCACTGTCACTGAGACTTGCAACCAAAATCGAGAAAATCCGTTAGGCGAAGGTTTGTTTTCCGGCATATGGTGTATATATTCTGAAAGTACATTTCGAGACCTTTCAATTGATGTGGGTATCAATACTGCATGCATTTTAGTTTTTGCGCAATATGGCGTTTTCTACACAGAGTCCCCACTGTCACTGAGACTTGCAAGGAAAATCGAGAAAGTCCGTTAGGCGAAAGTTTGTTTTTAGGCATATAAGGATCCACTAACATATTATAATATAAAACAAAGTCATGTAAGTGTATTACTCATTGAATTTAAAAAAAAATTTTTGTCGAAAAAATTGTGTGTCCAAAAACAGGTGAAAATATCAAGAGATTTTTTTTTACTTCGTATAGTGCGTATTTAAAATATTTCAATTTCTGTGAAGTGATTAAGATTGTGTTATACCAACTTTTCTATAAAAAAAGATATTATGAACGCGGACGAAATTTCAAAATTGATAGAATCCGCTGTACGTGCAGCGATTCAGACACATAAATCAGAAGTCGACAAAAAAGTCGACGATCTATCAAGAAAATTGTCGTCCATTTCCATAGGAGAAACACTTCCATTTCGTTGTTGTTGGTTTGTTTCTTTGTAAATTCTTGCACAACTATTAAACTTTTTTCCAACTGCCTCTCCCTTCTACCACTTTGACATGACAAATGACTTCTTTTTTGCTTTTCTTTTAGGCAGTTTGTTTTATTTTTTATTTGTATTTTTTTGTTTAATTTTTAATTAGTTGGAGATTTTTCTTTGTTTAATTTTATCCGTGTTTGTTAGCTGAAATATGTTTATTTTATTTCCGCCGAGACTAAAATGAGGAAATTATTAATCCTTTCAACATATAATTCCTGTAAGTACTCCTTTCTCGGTTCACTCTGTCAATGGACAAACACCTATTAAACAAAAAATGTTTTGTAAATTTATTCGGCATGAACTCTACATTTTTCATTTTGCCAACTTTAACAACATTTGACGCTATTGTGGGCTTAGACCTATTAAAACAAATCAATGCAAACATTGACCTAAATAAAGGAGTCATCCGACATAATTCTGGCTCTGAACTTATTGAATTTTTTGAATGTAAAGATGTTAATTTTATAGAAATTGATAAGATTGATGTGCCTTTCGCAGTTAAGGCGGATTTTCAGAAAATGTTAAAAAAACGAATGACTATTAACATGGAGAACGAAGAACCAATTTACTCTAAACTATATCCATACCCAATGGGGGTATCTGAATTTGTAAACTCAGAAATAAAAAAGTTGTTAGCAGATGGTATAATTCGACCTTCGAGGTCACCTTTTAATAGCCCAGTATGGGTAGTCGACAAAAAGGGTGTCGACAATCTAGGTAACCGAAAGAAACGTCTTGTTATAGATTATCGGAAGCTTAATGCCAAAAACAATTAATGATAAATATCCTGTTCCGAACGTAACAATGATATTATCAAATTTTCAGAAACCAAAGAGAATCATGTAAAACATATCGACTGTGTTCTTAGGAAACTGCTCGATGCAAACATGAGAGTCTCTATTGAAAAGTCAAATTTTTTTTCAGAAACCAAAGAGAATCATGTAAAACATATCGACTGTGTTCTTAGGAAACTGCTCGATGCAAACATGAGAGTCTCTATTGAAAAGTCAAATTTTTTTAAATCCGAAGTTGAATACCTTGGCTTTGTCGTATCAAAAGAAGGTATAAAAACGGCACCATCAAAGATAAGTGCCTGATTTCTAGAGCGTTATCGGATAAGGAGTTGAATCTCGCCACAAACGAAAGGGAACTTCTAGGAATAGTCTGGGCTCTAAAAACTCTAAGGCATTACCTTTATGGTGTGAAGACTCTTAACATCTTCACTGACCACCAACCGTTAACATATTCAGTTTCGGACCGTAATCCTAATGCACAAATTAAGCGCTGGAAAGCTTTTATAGATGAACATAATGCAAACTTATATTATAAACCAGGAAAAGAAAATCAAGTTGCAGATGCGCTATCAAGGCAAATCGTCTATGCATTAGAGAACGAAAATTCGTCAGACATGGCAACAGTTCATAGTGAGGAGTCATACACCTACACTATGGAAAGCTCAGACAAACCGGTCAATTGTTTCCGCAACCAAATCATTCTGGAAGAGGCAGAATTTCCCGCCACTCGAAATTTTATACTTTTCGGAAACAAAACGAGACATATCATAGAATTCGGGGATAAAAACGAAATACTGGCTAAACTTGTTGATGCAGTCAATACTGAAGTAGTAAATGCCATTCATTGCGACCTACCTGTGTTGGCTCACATTCAACATGATTTGATTAAAATGTTTCCTTCAACAAAGTTCAGATTTTGTAGTAAATTTGTCGCTGACATCTTCAATCAATGCGATCAGAGAGAAATTGTTGTGAGTGAACACAATAGAGCTCATCGGGCAGCTCAAGAGAACGTAAAACAAATCCTTTCGGAATACTATTTCCCCAAAATGGTAAAAATAGCGAATGAGGTTGTTGCAAACTGCAAAACCTGTTCAAAAGCTAAATACAATCGACACCCAGAGAAACATGTTATAGGAGAGACAATAGTTCCTTCATATTACATATTGACATTTATTCAACTGATAAAAAACATTTCTTAACTTGCGTGGATAAATTCTCAAAATTCGCAGTGGTACAGATCAATTCTGAAAAACCAATAGCCACCAGGTAGAGAGATACAAATATGGGTACTGAAGACATACGACAAACCTTACAACGTATTCCGAGATATTAGACGATACAAAAAACGCAATACAGATCTTCCCTCAGACGCATGTTAAAAAGATATTGGAGGCCGATGTATTGCATATTGATACTCTTTTAACAACACTCACCGTACATCATCGGCATGCGAGAAGCATCAATCTTATAGGCACAGCACTGAAGGTTATTGCCGGTACACCAGATGCCGATGACTGGGAGGATGTCAAATTTGTCGATAAATAAAACTCGTAGATTCCAACAGAGCAAATAGAAATAAATACGAAAATACAGATCCAAATAGAAAGTTGACCAATGCAGTAACATAATTTAAAGTACCGAAATGAAAGGAACAAATTGATACTGTTAAACTTTTTGAAATTTTAATGGCTAGAAACAGAATGCTGCTTATGGAATTACAAAATATAATCTTATCTGTAACATTGGCTAAAATCAATATTATAAATCCCACAGTTTTGGACCAGGATGATTTAAAATTTTTTATAAAAAATCAGATCAATGAGCAATACACAGATTTTACCATATCAGAACTAATGTATTTGTATAAAGTAAAAGTAATATCAAATGAATTTTGTTTGCATTTT
>NW_026884617.1:0-56548 GCF_032173495.1 Musca vetustissima
GTTTACTGGAAAAATCCGCCATAATATTAAAAAAATTATTAAATATGGATTTATGGAAAATTGAGTTGCGATTGTGGGAAAATGTGACATTCACTGTAACGAGCAGTTGGCATAATGTGAAGATAATTCTCATTGACGTGATTTTGTTGGTTATACATGTGTGGTCATTTGGCGACAAATGTATTAGTTTGATGGTGATGATAATTGACCAATTTAGAAAAATGATGCTACATTTTTTCTTTTTGCAAAATATCAGCTGGTTCGCTTTTATATGCCTTCTGGGCTGGGTCATCTTCATCCATTCTCACAACATGATCTAGCCAACGTAGTCGTTGCAGCTCAATACGTCTAACAATGTCGATGTCCGAGAATAGCTTGTACAACTCAAGGCTCATTCGACGGCGATATTCGCCGTCAACGCAGATCGGCCTATAGATCTTTCGGAGAATTTTTCTCTCAAACACTCCAAGAGCTGCCTCATCTGCTTGTGCAAGTAACCATGCTTCAGATCCATATAACAGCACGGGTAGTATCAGCGTCTTGTAGAGTGTGTGTGTCTTGTGTGTGTGTGGTGGCCTTGCTTTTGAGTTGTTTGCTCAGACCATAGTAGCATCTGTTGGCCATTACAATCCTTCTCCGAATTTTAAAACTAACATCATTCGTTTTGTTTATGGCGGTATCAAGGTATATAAAATCTTTAACTACCTCGAAGCTGTAGTTCTCAAATTCCACAGCTGGTCCGAGTCTACTGGATGTCTTGCGCGTTAATATCATCAGCTTGGTCTTCTCGCCGTTTATTGCCACTTTGGCAGACTCCTTCTCGATTTGTTCAAATGTAGCTGTTACCGCTCGCAATGTTCGTCCCATTATAGCGATGTCATCGGAGTAGGCGAGTAACATGTATTGTTTGGTGTACAGAGTGCCATTTTTGTTCATCTTTGCGTCTCGTATGACCTTTTCCAGCAGGATATTAAAAAGGTCACACGACAAACTATTACCTTGTCCAAATCTATAGGTTCTTTTCGACTTTAATTGCTGATCCGTATTAATTTTACAGGAATGCCAAACGCAGACATGGCTTTATATACCTCTGAACGGATAGGGCTGTCGAATGCGGCTTTATAGTCGACGAATAGGTGGAATGTGTCGATTTTTTTTTCGTGGGTTTTGCCAGGTCTGAATCCGCATTGGTATGGTCCAATAATATCATTGACCATGGGCTTCAGTCGTTCACACAGTACGCTGGATAGAACTTTATATGCAATGTGAAGGAGACTTATTCCTCTATAGTTGGCCCATATCGTCTTGTCTCCTTTTTATGCACGAGAAACTGGATTCTGAGGTTCCAATCATTGGGCATGCATTCTTCTGGCCAAATTGTACTAATCAGCTGGTGCATGCTCCTTACCAGCACAAGTCTTGAATAGTTTGGCTGGTAACCTGCTGCTTTATTATTCTTCAGCCGATTGATTGCTATTCTGACATCATCTTGGCTAGGTGATATACACTCTATACCGTCATCTATTATTGGTTCTGGGGTATCCTCTTCACCGCTACTATTTGATACCAGAAATTTTTCAAAATGCTCTTTCCAGAAAATATTAAAAGAGTCTAAAAAATTTCGAAACATAGATTTTTGGAAAAAAGGGTTGCTATTGTGGGAAAATGTGACATTCATTGTAACGAACAGTTGGCATAATGGGAACATAATTCACATTGACGCGATGTCATTGGTTACATATATAAGGTCTCTTGGCAATATAATTAATTAATTTAAAGACGATGATAATTGACCACTTTACCCCCAAATATGGCAACACTGATGGCATAGCGTAGACAATGACATGTCGACATTTCAGTTCTAAATTTTGCTCGTTTGCACTATGTCTATGTCTGTCTGTCCGTCTACACTCTGTGTGTGAGCATTTATGCAACAAATTAGAAGATAGATAACACAATGAATTGAATGAGAATGATGGCTGAAATAGAAAAAAAGAAAAACAAATCCCCCTCCAAACAAATCATGGCGGATTTAGTGGTCCCCCAAAAATGCACAACAGAAACGAAACATAAAATTTAATGCAACAATTAAATCGTCAACATGTCTAACAAAGCATAACAGTAACGTTGGTGGCGGCTTAGATGTGATACAAATTTGTTAAGGTCCAAATAGCCTCCCACCACTTCTCCCCCACACCTCCCTCCCACTGCCCCCAATCATTGTGACAGATTTTGTTTCGACAGTTGGGCGCATTGTTTTTGATGGTCTTTTTTTAGGTTCTGAAATTTATGTGCAACATGTTGCAATACTAGGCTAAATATAGGGCAACATACATCAACGGAGAACTTTGATTTAGAAAATTGTTCGGCATTGGGACATAGAAATATTTTTTTTGGAAAATTTAAAGCAGTGGATTTTTTCAAAAATAATTTTTTGAAACAGTTATAGAAGCGTGGATTTTTATACCCTATACAACAATGTTGTCAGGGTATTATAGCTTTGGGCAGCCCCAAGAGTTTGTAACGCCGAGTCGATCCAGACATGTGTGTCCGTCCGAAATGGAACAAATACTTAATTTTTGTCGAACTATTCAATACTGGTGGTCAGATGGTGGTAAGTAGCATGCACCAGCTGATTAGTACAATTTAGTTCGAAGAATGCATCCCCAATGATTGGAACCTCAGCATCCTGTGTCCCGTGCACAAAAGAGGAGACAAGACGATATGTGCCAACTATAGAGGAATAAGTCTCCTTCCCATCGCATATAAAGTGCTATCCAGCGTACTGTGTGATCGACTGAAGCCAATGGTCAATGACATTATTGGACCATACCAATGTGGCTTCAGACCTGGCAAATCCACCATTGACCAGATTTTCACGAAAAACATATCGACATATTCCACCTATTCGTCGACTATAATGCCGCATTCGTCAGCCCTATTCGTTCAGAGGTGTATAAAGCCATGTCTGCCTTTGGCATTCCTGCAAAATTAATTCGGCTATGCAGGATAACTTTAACTGGTACAAGATCAGCAGTTTATGTTGGAAAGGACACCTCAGAGCCCTGTAATACCGCTACAATACCGATGCTACATCTACATCTGTTGGCCATCACAATCTAAGTAAGCAGTTTAGAAACAAGGCCACTTCCCGCCAGACCAAACTCACACTTTACAAGACGCTGTTACTTACACAAGCAGATGAAGCAGCTCTTGGGGTGTTTGAAAGAAAATTTCTCCTAAAGATCTACGGTCCGACCCGCGTCGACGGTGAATATCGGCGTCGAATAAACCACGAGCTTTACAATTTATACGCGGACATCGAAATAGTCAGTCGTATTGAGCTGCAGCGACTACGATGGCCCAGCTCAAAAGGCATATAAAAGCAAGCCTACTCATGGTACTCGTAGAAGGGGAAAGCCAGGAATTAGATGGAAAGACCAAATGGAAAACAACATCTTGGAACGTGGTCTTTCAAATTGGAGGAAATGCGCACGAGACGAGACGCGCTTGGAAATCATTTTTAAACTCGGCTTATGGAAAAACCGTTCTGTAACAAGCCAGCAAAGTAAGTTAGTAAGCAGCTATAGAGGCGTGGGTTTTTTGAAAATATTTTTTCGTACAATTATACATTTTTTAATATATAATTTTTCCGACCTTGGAACTTTAAAAAATTATTTTTATTTAATTCAGTTACCTACTACCGTAATTTAAATTAATTTCCTTCAATTTCAATCTAAAAAAATAAAATTCCATTCAAAACAAAATTAACATTTTTGTTAATGTTGAAATGTGGAAATTGATGGAAATATTCCATCTTCGACATAGAAAATAAATGAAAAGGAAAAACCATTAATGTAAAGGAAACCAACAACACCGCGAGCTTTCTTACAGGAAAACAAACAAAAAGCGAAGTGGAAAAGTAGCGAAGCGAAAATAAAAGTGCAGCCCATTTGGAGCACGTAATGTATGTCGTATCAATTTCACATTAAAGTGGTCGGCACTGCAAAACAATGTTGCAGGCGTGTTCCGTCGATTTGAAATACAATATGGCATTCGAACCAGATTTATTTATGGCATTTTTATTGGGGTCCACAAATGGCTGAACAACAAAAAACGAAACCAAGGTGTGGGAAATATTTCAAGTCGTTTTTCTTTTTTCCCTTTTTTTTTTTTTTTGAAAATCGGCACATCAATAATTTTGACAGCACACAGCGTTTAGATCCCTCTCAAGCAAACCTGTTGACCCAGTTTCCTAATACAAGAGAGTAGAAAAAGAAGCAGAAAACTAAAAAGACGCCCCTTTTTTTGTTCTACGAAAAAGAAGAAGAACTTGGCGATGATGTATTTAAGCATCCTGAAGCACTTTGTCTTAAAAGCTGCCATGGCTCCAAAAAACACACATAGTTCAAACGTCTGTTTTTCTACCACATATAGAGTATTTGCAACAAGTTGCACATTTCAACGGAATATATCATAAATCTTATTGTGTTTTTTTCCTTTCATTCTCTTTAGATTCACACACAACAAAATCTTGAAGTTTTAACATTGAAGCTGATGCGGGTATCTCTTTATTCATTCGTTCAAATGATGGAAGACTATATGGGGTAATTCACATACGCACTTGGCTAGCAGACAGGTGTATGTTGAAACCATTATATGAAATTTTTATACCCTACACAACTATGTTGTCAGGGTATTATAGCTTTGTGCAGCCCCAAGAGTTTGTAACGCCGCGAAACATTGGTCCCAGACCCACCTTTAAGTATACCGATCGTCATATCTCGACTAGCTGAACCGATCTAGACATGTGTGTCCGTCCGTCCGTCTGTCCATTATAATTTGTAAACACGATACAGGCCACAGTTATGGACCAATCTTCACGAAATTTTGCATGTAGGATGGGTTCTGGCCAATGAAGACCCCTATTGTTTTTGGGAAAGATCGGTTAATATTTAGGGGATGAAATGGACCAAATACTAAATTTTTGTCGGTTTTTCTGGTCGCTCCAGAGGCCGTAGTAATGGCTCGAACATCTCGAAATTTTGCATGGAGAAGCGGATCGGGCCAAAGAATAAGCATGCATGTTTTGATAAAGATCGGTCAATATTTAGCGGGCCAAATGGACCCTGACTTTTGTGTGAAAAATGACAAAATTTGTATTCTACAGCGTATATATTTGTCCCTGATGATCATAGACCCGAGAAGTTGATTTTATTTCCAAGAGGAGTGGTTGACCTTTAAATCAATACCAATTATATTGTTGTATGTGCTCGGATGTGGCAGTTACACCTAAATATTTACAGGTATCTCCGTATACGTATATTATTTAGTAACCCATTACCATACTGGAGGACGGAAATATAGCGCTGATCGCTTTGAAATGTTCCATGAGGTTCCAGTTATGGTCAAGGACCACGCCTATAATTTTCGGTGATGATCAGATAATAATTTTGGAATAAAGTGGACCGAAAACTTAATTTTTTGTTTTATTTTCGAGTCGATCTATAGACCACAAATGAAAGCCGAAAGAATCTGGAATCTGGACAATAGCTGTACTGAATACTCGAAATATTCGGAAAATATGTCACGGTGAGGTGCTGTTTACCTCTAATCGGACAAGAGGGGGAAAATATCACGAAATATTGCCCAGGCTCGGAATAAACATCCGCAAAAAAATTTGAGTTCCGTGGTAGTTGTGTAGGGTATCGTATGGTCGGCCCCGTCCGACTATACTGCTCCGCTCACTGGTTTTTCTTATGATTGTCGATTTTTTTTTAATCCACGCCTTGTATTGAAATTAAAAATATATTTTTGAAAAATCCACGCCTTGTATGGATGTTAAAAAAATATTTTTATCAAATTCACATCTTGTGTGCATGTTGAAAAAAAATATTTTTAAAAAATACCCCCCCCCTTGTATGAATGTTGAAAATAAACATTTAAAAAAATTAATAAAATATTTTTAAAAAATCCACGCCTGAATATTTTTATTTGAAGCACTAGCATATACTCGCTACTTCGTTACCAAATGTGGGATGTATTTAATATCCTATATCGACCATTATTAAAATTTTAGAACCACTTAGTCTATATGTTCTCCTATAGTACGTTTTTCAAATCTACCTCTATATCTAAACCCTACACACCCATTCCGACCGCAACCGAAATCTACCTCTATACTAAATTTGGTGTCATTTTTTACCCTTTGTACTCGAATCAAATATAGCTTCACCCAAATCCAAATTGAGTATCAGTTAGTGCACAATAATATGAATCTCCATAACTACATACCTTAACAATTATAAGTAGAATTCCCACATACCCCAATCTTAATTTCAAATTTCAGGATTCTATCGGTTCACCTAAATTCAATTTGTATCCCATTTAGTAGTACCATTAAGTACAAAATTTCATGATTCGACCTCAAGAAGTAACCTTAAATCCAAATTTTACCAAATTTAGTTCCTATTAACACACATTAATATAAATGTCCATAAGTACCCACCTCAACCATCCAACAGTAATCGTATAACCGATATAATTTCCCAATTTCAGTAATCCAGACTTATCGGTTCAAACAAATCCAAATAGTATCAAATTTTGTACATAGTTGTGGCAATTTCCAAAACTTCCTTCATACTCCAAACCTTCACCCCCACAATTATCCTAAATCCAAGTTTCAGGATTTCAATTCTTTCGGTTCACACACACAATTCAAATTGTACCAAATATATTAGACAGCAGTTTCCAAAACTTCCTACATACTCCAATCCTACACCTGTACAGTGATCCTAAATCCATATTTCAGAATTCCAACTCTATCGATTTACATACAATTCAAATTGTACCAAATTTAGTACACAGTAGTACGAATTCCCAATACTTCCTACTTAAACCAAACCCACACCCCTACAGTGATCCAAAATCTAAGTTTCAGGATTCCAACTCTATCCGTTCACTCACAATTCAAAGTGTACCAAATTTAGTACACATTAGTACACATTTTTAAAACTTCCTAAATATCACGATTTTACACCCCAACAGTGATCCTGACTCCATATTTCATCATGCTGGCTCTATGGGTTTGCCTAAAATTCAAATTGTACCAAATTTTGTACCATTTAGTGTACCCATGAATATGAATTGATTCAACTGATTCCTGACCCCAATCCTAATCCCCTACAGTGATCCTGACTCCAAAATACATTGTTTCCGCTCTATCGGTTCACCCAAAATCCAAATTGTACCAATTATAGTACGATTTAGTACTTTTCGTACACATCAGTAAAAAAAATTCCAAAACTACGTGCATATCCCACTCCTACACTCCGATGGTAATGTTACTTTCAAATTTCAGGATTCCAGCTCGATTTGTACCTCCAAAATAAATTTGTACCAAATATAGTACCATATAGTACTTTTCGTACACATAAGTACACGCTTTCAAAATCATTTCCATAAATTGACTCTACTGCTCAACCTTAATTCACACTCTAAATTTCAAGTTTTTTGCGCTATCCGTTCACATACTACAGAATGTTACCAAATTTAGTACATTTTCGTACTTTTCGGATAGTTACAGTTCGAATTTCCAAATACCCTTTGGTTCATGTATCCTACACTCCATCAACGACCACCAAAGCAAATTTCAGAGTTCTAGCTCCACCGGTTCGCAAAATACAAATGCTATCACATTTAGTACTTTTCGTACCGTTCTAGTATGAATTTCAAAAAACCCAGCCTTATCTGTCACCTTTGGGCCAAGTGTGATCCTCATCCGAAATATCAAGATTCTAGCTTCATCCTTTTCGTCTCAGCGTTGATGAATCGTTAAATCTGTCAGTCAGTCAGTCAATCACTTTACTATTTTTTTTAGTATAGATTATGGTTCTATCTTCTAGCAAACCTATATGATGCGAACATGCATCTTGGGAATCTGTTGCCTGGGAACATTGTTGGCTTTCCGAATGGAATTGCCTACCACAACATTAGAAGCACTGAGAAAAACTTGTTATTTTTTGCACCTTACGGGCGGTGTAAAATTGCCTCTTATAACAAAGTTTATTTATTGCCCAGAACATTGAAATGTTGCCGCTTCCTCGTCGTGGTGCCTCTTCTTAGGGACCTGCAGCTATCGGTATATAATGAAAAAGCTTGGTAATTAAGCAAGAATGAATATAGCCGAAGAAGACGGCAAAGAATTTATTATGTTTGGGAAAAATTCCCACTATCATCAGCAGATTGTTTGACGAGAACAAGAAAAAAATCCCATTGCAACAACTTTCCATGCCATGTAATTTTTTTTCATGTTTTGTTTTCGTATAGGAAATATATGTATATGGAGTAATTCATATAATTTAGAATAGGGGAACTTTTTGTTGTTGTTGTTGTTGTGTGGTACTTTACAATGGGAACTTAAGTAATAAGAATTTTTTCGCAAAAGGGAGCCTTGAAATAAGCCATGGGTATGGTGAAATGATTTACCTTGGATGAGGGGAACTTTTTTTCTTTAATGAATATCATTGACATGCAGTGGGAAATTTTGCTTTAGCTGTTGAAAGATTAGAAAAAAACAAAAAGTGATTTTCCAAGGAAAAAAAATTATTACTGTTGGTTGTTCGGAGACTTGTTGTTTGGACCAAAAAAAAAATATTTTTAGAAAAATCCACGCCTTGTTGTTAGGATTAAAAAAATAGTATTCCAAACAAAATTTAAACCAGTAAGGAAAGTTGTAAAGTCGGACGGGGCCGACTATATGATACCCTTCACCACTTTGGGTATATTCAACAGGACTATTAACATGAAATTGGATGAAATAAAATATGTGATATTTATCTACATGTGAATCTACCTAAATTTTTCATTTCCATAAAGTATGTAAATCGACTTCAAACAACACAAAAATAGGTCATCCGTTGGGCTATGGCTGTACTTCTACAAATATATAGGGACTTTGGTGCACCATTACATTATGCTCAATATATATAAATATATATATATATATATGATGTCAATCTGACGATTTTAACATTAACACACATCATTCTGACTTAATTTTTTACTTGCCAAATTTCGTGCAAAAAAAAATATATATGGAAGCTCTATACCAAATCGGACGAAGATATATATGGGAGCGATGTCTAAATCAAACGATTTTCACAAACTAGGCAGACATAATTGTAGACTTTTTCATTACGCTGTGCCAACCAGCATATTGAAAGATTTATGGTAACGTACAAGTTTACTTAAAATCAATCTAAATTATATAGGGAGCTATATCTAAATCTGAACCGATTTTCATGAAACTCAGCACACATCATTTTAGGCCTAATTCATTACGCTGTGCCAAATTTCGTGCAAATCGAAATATATATAGGGACTTTGGTGGACCATTTACATTGAAATCTGACGAAACTATATATGGGAGCTATATCTAAATCTGAACCGATTTTCATGAAACTCAGCACACATCATTTTAGGCTCAATTCATTACGTTATGCCAAATTTCGTGCAAATCGAAGGATATATAGGGACTTTGGTGATGCACTATTTATATGAAATCGGGTGAAACTATATATGGGAGCTATATTTAAATCAGGACCGATTTTCACGAAACTTGGCAGACATCATTCTAGGTTCAATTCAGTACGTTATGCTAAATTTCGTGCAAATCGAAAGATATATAGGGACTTTGGTGGACCATTTACATTGAATCGGGTGAACCTATATATGGGAGCTATATCTAAATCTGAACCGATTTTCATGAAACTCAGCACACATCATTTTAGGCCTAATTCATTACGCTGTGCCAAATTTCGTGCAAATCGAAATATATATAGGGACTTTGGTGGACCATTTACATTGAATCGGGTGAACCTATATATGGGAGCTATATCTAAATCTGAACCGATTTTCATGAAACTCAGCACACATCATTTTAGGCCTAATTCATTACGCTGTGCTAAATTTCGTGGAAATCGAAATATATATAGGGACTTTGGTGGACCATTTAAATTTAATCGGGTGAAACTATATATGGGAGCTATATCTAAATCTGAACCGATTTTCATGAAACTCAGCACACATCATTTTAGGCCTAATTCATTACGCTGTGCTAAATTTCGTGGAAATCGAGAGATATATAGGGACTTTGGTGCACCATTATATATATATATATATATATATATGGGAGCTATATCTAAATCTGAACCGATTTTTCCCAATTTCAATAGGGTTCGTCCTTGGGCCAAATAAGTGACATATGCCAAATTTCATCCAAATCTGATCATAAATGCGACCTGTACTTTGTTCACAAAAATACATGGACGGACGGACAGACGGACATGCGTAAATCGACTTAGAAAGTGATTCTATGCATATTCTCAAAAGGAACCATGCGTCTATCTCGTTTCCTTTTGCCTGTTACAAACATATGCACAAAGACATAATACCCTGTACCACAGTGTGGTGAAGGGTATAAAAAAATCCCCGTCTTATTGTTCCAAGAAAAAATATTTTTAAAAAAATCACGCCTTGTAGTTACAAAAAAATTGTTAAATAATCAACGTCTTGTTGAAATCCACGCCTTAATTGGATAATCGAAAAAAATATTTTAAAAAATAAATATTTTTTTAAAAATCCTCGCCTTCTATTTTTAAAAATCTAGGCACATAAAACGCCTTAGGGTCGTTTGGTTCCGAGACAGTTTTATTTTTCGCAGATCGTAGATTTTCCTTATTTTACATCGGATATCTCTCATCCATTTTTTTTTTTTTATAGGTAGGCTCAGGTTGGCAATCAAACATAATTTATGCGTAGCTTGAGTCGTTTTCGTGACTATTCAGCCACATGTTGCCCAGGCGCAAAATATTGACGGAGATTATGAAATTATGTTGTTGTTGTTACTATACATACATGGAAATTCGCTCGCATACACCTTATGATTCCGAAATATTATAAATTCTGCAAAATAGACCACTGGGTGTGCATAAATAATGCGAGTTCAAACCAACAGACGGTACACTCACCTGAAGAAGGTGGACTTACAACAGTCCTGATTCGTATGCATAATACAGCTGCAATGTGCGTGGCACAGTAGAGGGATAGATACAAATATTTTTTTTAAAAAAAATATTTGTATCTATACCCCTAAACATATTTTTAAATGTACTTACTTAGCTGGCTTGTGGCAGAATTTTCGTTCCATAAGCCGAGTTTAAAAAAAAAAAATCCAGGCGCATCGGTCTTTTGCGCAATTTTTCCAATTTGAAAGATCATATTCGGCAATAGTGTCCTCCACTTGATCTTTCCATCTTATTCGAGGCCTTCCCCTTCTGCGTGAACCATCAGCTGGTTCGCTTTTATATGCCATCTGGGCTGGGGCATCTTCATCCATTCTCACAGCATGACCTAGCCAACGAAGTCGCTGCAGCTCAATACGTCTAACAATGTCGATGTCCGAGAATAGCTGGTACAGCTCAAGGTTTATTCGACGGCGATATTCACCGTCAACGCAGATCGGCCCGTAGATCTTTCGGAGAATTTTTCTCTCAAACACTCCAAGAGCTGCCTCATCTGCTTGCACAAGTACCCATGCTTCAGATCCATATAACAGCAGGGGTAGTATTAGCGTCTTGTAAAGTGTGAGTTTGGTGTGGCGGGAGGTGACCTTGCTTTTGAGTTGTTTGCTCAGACCATAGTAGCATATGTTGGCCATCACTATCCTTCTCCGAATTTCAAAACTGATGTCATTCGTTTTATTTATGGCGATACCAAGGAATATAAAATCGTTGACTACCTCGAAGCTGTAGTTCTCAAGTTCCACAGTTGGTCCGAGTCTACTGGACGTCTTGCACGTTGATACCATCAGCTTGGTCTTCTCGCCGTTTACAGCCAGACCCACTTTGGCAGATTTCTTCTCAAATTGTTCAAAGGTGGCTGTTACCGCTCTCAGTGTTCGATAGTGACATTTCTGTTCACCTTTGCATCTCGTATGACCTTTTCCAGCAGGATGTTAAAAAGATCACACAACAAACTGTCACCTTGTCTGAATCCTCGTTCGGTATTAAAGGGCTTCGAGAGGTCCTCTCCGACTTAAAAGTTATCCTGTATAGCCGAATTAATTTTGAAGGAATGCCAAACGCAGACATGGCTTTATACACCTCTGAACGGATAGGGCTGTCGAATACGGCTTTATAGTCGACAAATAGGTGGAATGTGTCGATGTGTTTTTCGTGGGTCTTTTCCAGGATTTGGCGCAGAGTGAAAATCTGGTCAATGGTGGATTTTCCAGGTCTGAAGCCGCATTGGTATGGTTCGATGTTGTCATTGACCATTGGTTTCAATCGTTCACACAGCACACTAGATAGCACTTTATATGCGATGGGAAGGGGACTTATAGGAGACTTATATATTCCTCTATAGTTGGCACCTATCGTCTTGTCTCCTTTTTGTGCACGGGACACAGAATGCTGAGGTTCCAATCATTGGGCATGCATTCCTCTAGCCAAATTGTACTAATCAGCTGGTGCATGCTCCTGACCAGCATCTAACCACTAGTCTTGAATAGTTCGGCTTGTAACCCATCGCCATCTGTTGCTTTATTTTTCTTCAGCCGATTGATTGCTATTCTGACCTCATCTTGGCTAGGTGGTATACCCTATATACCATCATCTGTTATTGGTTCTGGGATATCCTCTTCACCGCTACTATTTGATACCAGAACCTTTTCAAAATGCTCCTTCCAGATCCTCAACACGCTGTTTGTATCTGTCACTAGGTTTCCTTCTTCATCCCTACAGGAGGATGTGCCTGCACCAAAACTTTGGTTTGGTGTTTTACCCGTTGGTAGAATTTTCGGACTTCATTCTGAGTCCTGTACATCTCGATTTGCTCACGCTCACGTTTTTCTTGTCTTTTCTTCTTTTTTTGTGAATATACGTTTCTCCTCTCTCCTTTTCTCCCGATAATTCTCCATCACATTACGTGTTGCTAAAAGTCTCTGTGTTCTAGGTCTTGAAAAATATTTTTTAAAAATTCACGCCTTGACAAAAATTTCAACAAATACTTTTCAAAATTTCCACCCACTGTGCTCTGTTTCCTTGTGCAGTTTTCTGCATCAATTCATTATTGGCTATACTTTGATCTACCATTTCAGTTTACCTCCCACCATCCCGAAAGCCCCATATTGGAGTGGGGGCGCCTTGGCGATGCAACGCCACGCCACCGCCTTATTGCATTTTTTTTCTTTAAATATTTATTTTATTGCCATTCAATGGATCAGGTGAGTGGGTGGATATTGTTTTGAATTTCTGACAATCTGACAATTATTGTGCCCTGTGGAATCGTCGTCAGCAGGCCAGCAAAGCACTCAGTCAGCCATTCGACCACCGAACCACCAACGGCAGCATTATGCAATACTCGATATGAGTTCCAAAATAGACGACGACTATGAATTTATTTTTAACAACAACAACAACAGAAAAAAAAACATGTCTGTCTGATTGATTTATGAAAATTTGCCTGAAACATGTACGCCGCGGCTAGCAATAGGACCATGCGGATTGCAGACAAAATTCTGTTGAATTTTTTAATTCAGATAGCAAAAAGAATGGTGAAATATTGGATATGGGGAAGAAAGAAAAACACATGAATAGATGTGGCGCCCAACGTGGAAACGGTTATGACAAAGGCGTGGATTTTTTAAAAATGATTATTTAGGGACCTGACCAGGGCTTGGATTTTTTAAAAATTATTATTTAAGGACCTGACCAGGGCTTGGATTTTTTAAAAATTATTATTTAAGGACCTGACCAGGGCGTGGATTTTTTAAAAATTATTATTTAAGGACCTGACTAGGGCCTGGATTTTTTAAACATTATTTTTCGAGTCCTAAAATAGCCGCAAATTTTTTAAAAAATATTTTTTAGGGACCTGACCAAGGCGTGGATTTTTTAATTTTTGGATTTGACCAAGGCGTGGATTTTTAAAAAACATATTTTTTAGCGACCTGACCAAGGCGTGGATTTTTAAAAAACATATTTTTTAGCGACCTGACCAAGGCGTGGATTTTTAAAAAACATATTTTTTAGCGACCTGACCAAGGCGTGGATTTTTAAAAAAATATATTTTTTAGAGATCTGACAAAGTTGTGGGGTTTTTTGAATATGTTTGTTTTAACCCTAACTTTCCTTTGTATCTGCCCTGTTGTGTGTGAAAAATTCGGAACCATTAAACATCGCTGTGGCAATTAATTCTCACCTTCAACCTATTTTATTTTTACGTGACAACAACGTTTTGATTGCCAAAATCTAAAACGTTTTGTATCTATTTGCGATTTTCAACTTTCATTACGAAAATTTCACCCCGTAACAAAAAAAAATCCACTACACACACCCAAGTTTGACAATCTGCTCGAAAATCTGACTCCCCAAATAAAACTGAAAACGACAGTGAGGAAAACAAAAAAAAGAGCGAAATTATTTTTTTTTCTGCCACGATCTGTTGCTGACCTTCTTTAATGGTTTTGACAAAAAAAAAATAGTAAGGCTTTAAAACAAATTTCCAATAATACCAATAACAACAACAACTGCAGATAGAGTCTAAACGATGCTGGCCAAAAATCGTTACAGCCTACGAAGAAATAAAAACAATGTGGACAACATCATTGATCGTTGCTTCGTTACATGCCCGACCGTATTTTCTTCTATCCAATCGATGGTTTGTGGCAATAAAACAAACGAACTGCTAAATACACCGAACATCGACAGCCTAAAGACTGCGGCAACAACCATTCAATCTTTCCTCTTTAGCTAAACGTTAATGGACAAAACAATCGATCGGCTGGGGCAGATGTTGGGTTAATACTGTCGCTAAGTTGTTGCGAAAAGAAGTTGTGGAATTGTGGTGGGGGTTATGTGGAACAGTGTTTCAAGGCCTAGAATAGGCTTCGATTTTTTAAAGAATATTTTTTCAAGGTCTATATAAGGCGTGGATTTTTTAAAGAATATTTTTTCAAAGTCTATATAAGGCGTGGATTTTTTAAAGAATATTTTTTCAAGGTCTATATAAGGCGTGGATTTTTTAAAGAATATTTTTTCAAGGCCTAGAATAGGCTTCGATTTTTTAAAGAATATTTTTTCAAGGCCTAGAATAGGCTTCGATTTTTTAAAGAATATTTTTTCAAGGCCTAGAATAGGCTTCGATTTTTTAAAGAATATTTTTTCAAGGCCTAGAATAGGCTTCGATTTTTTAAAGAATATTTTTTCAAGGCCTAGAATAGGCTTCGATTTTTTAAAGAATATTTTTTCAAGGCCTAGAATAGGCTTCGATTTTTTAAAGAATATTTTTTCAAGATCTATATAAGGCGTGGATTTTTTAAAGAATATTTCTTCAAGGCCTATATAAGGCGTGGATTTTTTAAAGAATATTTTTTCAAGGTCTATATAGGGCGTGGATTTTTTAAAGAATATTTTTTCAAGGTCTATATAAGGCGTGGATTTTTTAAAGAATATTTTTTCAAGGTCTATATAAGGCGTGGATTTTTTAAAGAATATTTTTTCAAGGTCTATATAAGGCGTGTAAGGGTCTGGCAAAAGCGTGGATTCTTTAGGATCTGGCAAAAGCGTGGATTTTTTAAGGATCTGGCAAAGGCATGGATTTTTTAAGGATCTGGCAAAGGCATGGATTTTTTAAGAATCTGGCAAAGGTATGGATTTTTTAAGAATCTGGCAAAGGCATGGATTTTTTAAGGATCTGGCAAAGGCGTGGTTTTTTTAAGGATCTGGCAAAGGAGTGGATTTTTTAAGGTTCTGGCAAAGGCTGGATTTTTTTAAGGATCTGGCAAAGATTTGTTTAAAATTATTTTTGAAGGCCTTGAATATTTAAAAATTATTTTCTAAGGTCCCCCACATGGCCTATAAACACTGTGCGATTATTTGCGGATGACATACTACCACCATCTCCACCAGAACCATACCGTTCGTAACTTAATTGCAAGTTCACTGTTTATGGCTTTTGACTAAAACAAGTACCGCACAAACTTTTATTTTCTTCACCCAGCTAACTAACATCTTCATCTTCTGCTACGGTCGGTGAAATTTCAAACAGGTTCCTTCTTCGGTCGTTCGTTCGCTATGCGCATAAATACCTACTTGGTGCGATCTGAGCATTTGCGATAGAGAATTTCTTTCGAATGTTTTGTCTGCACCTTTCTTCGATCCTTTGGCATTACAATGAGGCTGAAAAGTGAAGTGAATGTGGCCGACAATTGCCACCACCACCATCGAACGGATGATTGCTTGAACTTCAATGATGTTATAGGTGCAGCAGCAAATATGCCGAGGATGAAACGGCTGCTGTTGCCGCTGCAATGTATCATTTCGACAAAGATTGTGGTAAATAATATTTCGATGTTTTTATTCGTGCTGCTGCCGCTATTGTGTGGATGCGGCCAATCGACCATAATGACGTTCCAGCCAAGTTCAGTTCAGCAGTTAATACTTTATTTATCGTTGATGACCTAGAATATTGCAATGGCCGGCTGGTCGAACGGTCGTTCGTTCGGTCAACAACAATACGCCAAGTCATGCAGGAGACACGTTTTTTCGATGCAGTGATCCAAAGCCGGTAATAATGATCTTGTCACTCTGTCGCTACATTTTTTGCTTAATCACCAACACCATGTTCACATTCCATTTTTATTTGGGGGGGATTTACTGGCTACGGCTGCTGCTGCAACGGCTGGTAGCTTGATTATGGCAGTTACAATAAAGCGTCCATCGCTTCTTACAAGCTTGATTACTTTCTTAGTCGCTAACACAGACAAAGTTTGTCTGTCCGTCTGTACGCTTGTCTGTCGTTGCGTCTGCGTAGCAAATGATCTCCTGTTTTCACTCTCTTTTGAGGCAAATGTCTGTCTGTCTTTCTTTCACTTCACTTTTGTTTTCTTTTCCTCTACAACTTTCAATTGGGCAATAAATCTTCGCAACACACACACACTCCCCAATCCACTGGAGTCTGAGATGCACCTCGACTGGTGCATCGGCACGTTTGCGTGTTGGGTATGATCGCAATGCTTGCAACATGTGAATGCCAAGATCAAAGCTAACGATGCGAAATATCAATTTGCATGATCAACAATCAGGGTATGCGTTGGATCGACATTTTTTTGTGGGCCTCTCTCTCTCTCTCAAGTGCAAGGTAATGATTTCCGCAAAAGGTATGCGTGATAACAGGGCATGGGATTGAAGGAAATGCGTTTTATAGCAGGAAGAAAAATGAAAAAATAATTTTTAAAGAATCCACGCCTATTCTAGGCCTTGAAAAATATTTTTTAAAAAATCCACGCCTTGAAAAATATTTTTTAAAAAATCCACGCCTTAAAAAATATTTTTTAAAAAATCCACTCCTTGAAAAATATGTTTTAAAAAATCCACGCCTTGAAAAATATTTTTTAAAAAATCCACGCCTTGAAAAATATTTTTTAAAAAATCCACGCCTTGAAAAATATTTTTTAAAAAATCCACGCCTTGAAAAGATATTCTTTAAAAAATCCACGCCTATTGTAGGCCTTGAAAAATAATTTTTAAAAAATCCACGCCTATTGTAGGCCTTGAAAAATAATTTTTAAAAAATCCACGCCTTGAAAAATATTTTTTAAAAAATCCACGCCTTGAAAAATATTTTTTAAAAAATCCACGCCTTGAAAAATATTTTTTAAAAAATAAAAAATCCACGCCTATTGTAGGCCTTGAAAAATAATTTTTAAAAAATCCACGCCTATTGTAGGCCTTGAAAAATAATTTTTAAAAAATCCACGCCTATTGTAGGCCTTGAAAAATAATTTTTAAAAAATCCACGCCTATTGTAGGCCTTGAAAAATAATTTTTAAAAAATCCACGCCTATTGTAGGCCTTGAAAAATAATTTTAAAAATCCACGCCTATTGTAGGCCTTGAAAAATAATTTTTAAAAAATCCACGCCTTGATATGGACCTTGAAAAATAATTTTTAAAAAATCCAAATAAGGCCTTGAAAAATATTTTTAAAAAATCCACGCCTATTGTAGGCCTTGAAAAATAATTTTTAAAAAATCCACGCCTATTGTAGGCCTTGAAAAATAATTTTTAAAAAATCCACGCCTATTGTAGGCCTTGAAAAATAATTTTTAAAAAATCCACGCCTATTGTAGGCCTTGAAAAATAATTTTTAAAAAATCCACGCCTATTGTAGGCCTTGAAAAATAATTTTTAAAAAATCCACGCCTATTGTAGGCCTTGAAAAATAATTTTTAAAAAATCCACGCCTATTGTAGGCCTTGAAAAATAATTTTTAAAAAATCCACGCCTATTGTAGGCCTTGAAAAATAATTTTTAAAAAATCCACGCCTATTGTAGGCCTTGAAAAATAATTTTTAAAAAATCCACGCCTATTGTAGGCCTTGAAAAATAATTTTAAAAAAAAATCCACGCCTATTGTAGGCCTTGAAAAATAATTTTTAAAAAATCCACGCCTATTGTAGGCCTTGAAAAATAATTTTTAAAAAATCCACGCCTATTGTAGGCCTTGAAAAATAATTTTTAAAAAATCCACGCCTATTGTAGGCCTTGAAAAAATAATTTTTAAAAAATCCACGCCTATTGTAGGCCTTGAAAAATAATTTTTAAAAAATCCACGCCTATTGTAGGCCTTGAAAAATAATTTTTAAAAAATCCACGCCTATTGTAGGCCTTGAAAAATAATTTTTAAAAAATCCACGCCTATTGTAGGCCTTGAAAAATAATTTTTAAAAAATCCACGCCTATTGTAGGCCTTGAAAAATAATTTTTAAAAAATCCACGCCTATTGTAGGCCTTGAAAAATAATTTTTAAAAAATCCACGCCTATTGTAGGCCTTGAAAAATATTTTTTAAAAAATCCACGCCTATTGTAGGCCTTGAAAAATATTTTTTAAAAAATCCACGCCTATTGTAGGCCTTGAAAAATAATTTTTAAAAAATCCACGCCTATTGTAGGCCTTGAAAAATATTTTTTAAAAAATCCACGCCTATTGTAGGCCTTGAAAAATATTTTTTAAAAAATCCACGCCTATTGTAGGCCTTGAAAAATATTTTTTAAAAAATCCACGCCTATTGTAGGCCTTGAAAAATATTTTTTAAAAAATCCACGCCTATTGTAGGCCTTGAAAAATATTTTTTAAAAAATCCACGCCTATTGTAGGCCTTGAAAAATATTTTTTAAAAAATCCACGCCTATTGTAGGCCTTGAAAAATATTTTTTAAAAAATCCACGCCTATTGTAGGCCTTGAAAAATATTTTTTAAAAAATCCACGCCTATTGTAGGCCTTGAAAAATATTTTTTAAAAAATCCACGCCTATTGTAGGCCTTGAAAAAATATTCTTTAAAAAAATCCACGCCTATTGTAGGCCTTGAAAAATATTTTTTAAAAAATCCACGCCTATTGTAGGCCTTGAAAAATATTTTTTAAAAATCCACGCCTATTGTAGGCCTTGAAAAATAATTTTTAAAAAATCCACGCCTATTGTAGGCCTTGAAAAATAATTTTTAAAAAATCCACGCCTATTGTAGGCCTTGAAAAATAATTTTTAAAAAATCCACGCCTATTGTAGGCCTTGAAAAATAATTTTTAAAAAATCCACGCCTATTGTAGGCTTTGAAAATAATTTTTAAAAAATCCACGCCTATTGTAGACCTTGAAAAATAATTTTTAAAAAATCCACGCCTTGATATGGACCTTGAAAAATAATTTTTAAAAAATCCACGCCTATTGTAGACCTTGAAAAATAATTTTTAAAAAATCCACGCCTATTGTAGACCTTGAAAAATAATTTTTAAAAAATCCACGCCTATTGTAGACCTTGAAAAATAATTTTTAAAAAATCCACGCCTATTGTAGGCCTTGAAAAATAATTTTTAAAAAATCCACGCCTATTGTAGGCCTTAAAAATAATTTTTAAAAAATCCACGCCTATTGTAGGCCTTGAAAAATAATTTTTAAAAAATCCACGCCTATTGTAGGCCTTGAAAAATATTTTTTAAAAAATCCACGCCTATTGTAGGCCTTGAAAAATAGTTTTTAAAAAATCCACGCCTATTGTAGGCCTTGAAAAACAACGTTTAAAAAATCCACGCCTTGAAAAATAATTTTTAAAAAATCCACGCCTTGAAAAATAATTTTTAAAAAATCCACGCATTGAAAAATAATTTTTAAAAAATCCACGCCTTGAAAAATAATTTTTAAAAAATCCACGCCTTGAAAAATAATTTTTAAAAAATCCACGCCTTGAAAAATAAGTTTTAAAAAATCCCCGCCTTGAAAAATAAGTTTTAAAAAATCCACGCCTTGAAAAATAATTTTTAAAAAATCCACGCCTTGAAAAATAATTTTTAAAAAATCCACGCATTGAAAAATAATTTTTAAAAAATCCACGCCTTGAAAAATAATTTTTAAAAAATCCACGCCTTGAAAAATAATTTTTAAAAAATCCACGCCTTGAAAAATAATTTTTAAAAAATCCACGCATTGAAAAATAATTTTTAAAAAATCCACGCCTTGCAAAATAATTTTTAAAAAATCCACGCCTTGAAAAATAATTTTTAAAAAATCCACGCCTTGAAAAATAAGTTTTAAAAAATCCCCGCCTTGAAAAATAATTTTTAAAAAATCTACGCCTTGAAAAATAACTTTTAAAAAATCCCCGCCTTGATAAATAATTTTTAAAAAATCCACGCCTTAAAAAATAATTTTTAAAAAATCCACGCCTTGAAAAATAATTTTTAAGAAATCCACGCCTTGAAAAATAATTTTTACAAAAATCCACGCCTTGAAAAATAATTTTTAAAAAAATCCACGCCTTGAAATATAAATTTTAAAAAATCCACGCCTTGAAAAATAATTTTTAAAAAATCCAAGCCTTGAAAAATAATTTTTAAAAAATCCACACCTTGAAAAAAAATTTTTAGAAAATCCACGCCTTGAAAAATAACTTTTAAAAAATCCGCGCCTTGAAAAATATTTTTTAAAAAATCCACGCCTTTGTCAGAACCTTGTGGTGGACCTTAAAAAATAATTTTAAAAATTTAATTTTAGAAAATCTTTGCAATAAAACTTCATTGATTTTCAATTTCAAAATTCTTATTTTATTATTTTTTTCAAAATCGGAGATGTAAACAAAATTTGCATTTCAGTGATGCTCCTCTTATTCCCCCTCATTTGCATTTTCCACACGCCGTTTGCCCTGGCTCTTCGCTGCCCATGCCGGTACACTGAGCAGACCCCACACTGGTATTATCATCATGATAAGCATGCTGCCACCACCGAAAATTAATTTTTGCATTGGTGAAAAGTGAAATCTTGGCGGTCCACATATGGGCGCTAAACAGCGTTTCGGTATTTCCATGGTGACTTTATTTTTTGGTTGTAGCCACGACGACGACGATGATGCTGCGGATGATGAGGCTGATGATGGGGCAGTAGTCGGAGGTAAAAACATGTTTGCGAATTATTTTTTTTTTATTTTTTGGGAGGATGTTTTCGTATGCTTTCTGTTTTTTTTATTTTTCTCTTTGTTTTTCCCCTTTGGCCAGCAACAAAAAAAAAAAAAAAACAAACGACAATGTGCCAAAAACAAAATTTCTATTTGACAAATATTTCAAATGGGAAAATTTTTTGATATTTATTTTTTTGTGAAGTGTGGGATTTCTTTGGAATTTTTGGTGACATGTTTATGCTGCAATATGTTTCTTGGAAAATATTTTTCAAGACGTGGATTTTTTAATGAATTTTTTTTCAAGGTCTATATAAGGCGTGGATTTTTTAAAGATTAATTTTTCAAGGCCTATATAAGGCGTGGATTTTTTAAAGAATATTTTTTCAAGGCCTATATAAGGCGTGGAATTTTTAAAGTTTAATTTTTCAAGGCCTATAGAAGGCGTGGATTTTTTAAAGATTAATTTTTCAAGGCCTATAGAAGGCGTGGATTTTTTAAAGATTAATTTTTCAAGGCCTATAGAAGGCGTGAATTTTTTAAAGATTAATTTTTCAAGGCCTATATAAGGCGTGGATTTTTTAAGGCCTGTATACGGCGTGGATTTTTTAAAGAATATTTTTTAAGGCCTGTATAAAGCGTGGATTTTTTTAAAGAATATTTTTTAAGGCCTGTATAAAGCGTGGATTTTTTTAAAGAATATTTTTAAGGCCTGTATAAAGCGTGGATTTTTTTAAAGAATATTTTTTAAGGCCTGTATAAAGCGTGGATTTTTTTAAGTAAATTTTTAACTCTTTTGTTTAATTTTTTTTTTTTTTGTAATACTACGAAATCTTTATCTCTAAAAATTACCCACACCATCTACCCAACACTTTCCCTTCCTATTCTTCTTTCAAAATCAGGGATGCAAAAGTTGGTACAATTGTACTAATTTTAGCACTATTTGGAAGTCAAAAATACAATAGCACCCCAATGACATATTTAGCACTATTTCTAAATTGTATCAAATTATTCTCACTTAAAAGTATAAAAAGTGCTTAAACATCCAATATGAAATGAATCGCCATGATAAATTCAGTAAAGATATTAATTATTATTTCTGTAACAGTTCTATGAGAGAGATGATTTTTTCAATGTTTTAGGAATAATTCGGTACAGATATTCATGTTGTTTTTAAATACTCAACAACTCGATGGCTTTCACGTCGAGAAGTTATTGAAACAATATTGGCGCATTGGGAATCACTTCAATATTATTTTACACTCAATAATTCCGAAGCGGATTCCCAAAACATAAGACTCAATTCTATTCTTTCAGAATTTTCAAACCCTTTTTATACCCTTCACCACACTGTGGTACAGGGTATTATGTCTTTGTGCATATCTTTTTAACAGGCAAAAGGCAACGAGACAGACACATGGTTTCTTTTGAGAATATGCATATAATCACTTTCTGAGTCGATTTATGCATGTCCGTCTGCCCGTCCGTATATGTATTTTTGTGAACAATGTACAGGTCGCATTTATGATCCGATTTCGATGAAATTTGGCATAGGTCACTTATTTGGCCCAAGCACGAACCCTATTGAAATTGGGAAAAATCGGTTCAGATTTAGATATAGCTCCCATATATATCTTCGTTCGATTTAATGTAAATGGTGCGCCAAAGTCCCTATATATCTTTCGATTTGCACGAAATTTGGCACAGCGTAATGAATTAGGTCAAGAATGATGTGTGTTAAGTTTAATGAAAATCGGTTCAGATTTAGATATAGCTCCCATATATATTTTCGTCCGATTGAATGTAAATGGTGCTCCAAAGTCCCTATATATCTTTCGATTTGCATGAAATTTGGCACAGCGTAATGAACTAGGTCTAGAAAGTTTCCTGAAAATCGGTTCAGATTTAGATATAGCTATATAAATGGTGCTCCAGAGTTCCTATATATATTTCGGTTTGCACGAAATTTGGCACAGAGTAATGAATTAGGTCTACAATGGTGTGTGTTAAGTTACCTGAAATCGGTTCAGATTTAGATATAGCTTCTATATCTGACCAAATGAATAATTTAGTATCGGTTGCAGAATAAAATTACGGATCCAATTTCATTTTACTGGTCCTTTAAAAATGCGACGTCTGTTAGGTTTCATCTGTTGAATATACCCAAAGTGGTGAAGGGTATCATATAGTCGGCCCCGTCCGACTTTACTACTTTCCTTACTGGTTATTGTTATTTCTGTTCTTACAATATGTACACAAATTATAAATAATATCAAATTAGAAATGCAGTCTGAAGATGCCAGAATGAATGTAGAAATTATTAAGTCTTTCAAAAACGACAATATGTTTCCTTATATATCACAATTTTAGAGGGTTATTATATATTCCACATTCATCTACAAATGTGAAAAGGGTATTTTAATAACAGACTACATGCTTCGACTGCTTCAAATCTCATCTAAACAAAAAATTTCTTGAAGTCGTATGTTGCAAATAATTTGTACTTAATTGATCATTTTATTTCCATTTAAACCCGAATAAAAACAATGTTTATATTTAAGACCTTTTATGTATACCTTTTTGTTAATTTTTAACTATTCATCGTATCTATGTGTGTATAAAAATGAATTCTTTATATTTTTAATAACAATAAAAATTGTATTAAAAATATATACAAAAAGTACAATCAGACTGAAAAAAGTACACTTTTTATTGAAAGCTAGTACAATTTGAATGATATCATTTCGCATCCCTGTTCAAAATTATCAGGTCATTTGTAATTACTAAATACCCAAATCCGAATGAAAAAAATCGAAGAATTAACTGGGTGACATAATTCCAGATGGTGGCTAGTCCCCTGCTACATATCGTATCTCGCATAAGTGTTGCATAAGTTCTCTAAAGTGGATACTGCCACAGACACACAACAAGCGTGGAAAGAAATGACAAATGTCATCAACATCTTCAAATGACAACAATATCACGTATTCCTAAGCCCTGGCGAATAACAACCAACTAAGCGGTTTAATTTTGCGTGGGGTGAATGGAATTGAAAAACTTTTTTTTAAAACAACAACAAAAGAAAACTTCGATAATTAATTCTCATAATTGAGTGAAACGAAGTGTCGGCGGCAACAGTGGCAGCTCCAGACGACCACAAGTCTGAAGTTGGATGAAGTGCTGCGGATGATGATCGCCGTCGTCGTCATCATCATCCGCAATTGTTTGATAATCCCATGTGTGTTGCGTTATGGGATTGATTGTGCCTGTCTAGATGAGTGTATTGGGTAATAAATGATCTTTTCGGTAAATTAAAACATTAATTTATTTATAGCTCTGTTGTTGTCTTAATAATAAAAAGAAAATGCCAATGATAACAAAAACACAAATGGATTGGTAAAAAACCTTGACAAAAAATTGGTCAGTTTGGAAAAATATATATATAGGCCTTGAAAAAATATTCTTTAAAAAATCCACGCCTTATATAGGCCTTGAAAAAATATTCTTCAAAAAATCCACGCCTTATATAGGCCTTGAAAAAATATTCTTTAAAAAATCCACGCCTTATATAGGCCTTGAAAAAATATTCTTTAAAAAATCCACGCCTTATATAGGCCTTGAAAAAATATTCTTTAAAAAATCCACGCCTTATATAGGCCTTGAAAAAATATTCTTTAAAAAATCCACGCCTTGTATCGATGCTTGAAAAAATATTCTTTAAAAAATCCACGCCTTGTATGGATGCTTGAAAAAATATTCTTTAAAAAATCCACGCCTTGTATGGATGCTTGAAAAAATATTCTTAAACAAATCCACGCCTTATATAGGCCTTGAAAAAATGTTCTTTAAAAAATCCACGCCTTTTATAGGCCTCGAAAAATATTCTTTAAAAAATCCACGGCTTATATAGGCCTTGAAAAAATATTCTTTAAAAAATCCACGCCTGTTGTAGGCCTTGAAAAAATGTTCTTTAAAAAATCCACGCCTGTTGTAGGCCTTGAAAAAATGTTCTTTAAAAAATCCACGCCTTATATTCTTTAAAAAATCCACGGCTTATATAGACCTTGAAAAAATATTCTTTAAAAAATCCATGCCTTATGTAGGTCGCTGAAAAAATATTCTTTAAAAAATCCACGCATTATATAGGCCTTGAAAAAAATATTCTTTAAAAATGAACGCCTTATATAGGCCTCGCAAAATATTCTTTAAAAAAATCCACGACACATATAGGCCTCGCAAAATATTCTTTAAAGAATCCACGCCTTATATAGTCCTCGAAAAATATTCTTTAAAAAATCCACGCCTTGTATGGATGCTTGAAAAAATATTCTTTAAAAAATCCACGCCTTGTATGGATGCTTGAAAAAATATTCTTTAAAAAATCCACGCCTTGTATGGATGCTTGAAAAAATATTCTTTAAAAAATCCACGCCTTGTATGGATGCTTGAAAAAATATTCTTTAAAAAATCCACGCCTTGTATGGATGCTTGAAAAAATATTCTTTAAAAAATCCACGCCTTGTATGGATGCTTGAAAAAATATTCTTTAAAAAATCCACGCCTTGTATGGATGCTTGAAAAAATATTCTTTAAAAAATCCACGCCTTGTATGGATGCTTGAAAAAATATTCTTTAAAAAATCCACGCCTTGTATGGATGCTTGAAAAAATATTCTTTAAAAAATCCACGCCTTGTATGGATGCTTGAAAAAATATTCTTTAAAAAATCCACGCCTTGTATGGATGCTTGAAAAAATATTCTTTAAAAAATCCACGCCTTGTATGGATGCTTGAAAAAATATTCTTTAAAAAATCCACGCCTTGTATGGATGCTTGAAAAAATATTCTTTAAAAAATCCACGCCTTGTATGGATGCTTGAAAAAATATTCTTTAAAAAATCCACGCCTTGTATGGATGCTTGAAAAAATATTCTTTAAAAAATCCACGCCTTGTATGGATGCTTGAAAAAATATTCTTTAAAAAATCCACGCCTTGTATGGATGCTTGAAAAAATATTCTTTAAAAAATCCACGCCTTGTATGGATGCTTGAAAAAATATTCTTTAAAAAATCCACGCCTTGTATGGATGCTTGAAAAAATATTCTTTAAAAAATCCACGCCTTGTATGGATGCTTGAAAAAATATTCTTTAAAAAATCCACGCCTTGTATGGATGCTTGAAAAAATATTCTTTAAAAAATCCACGCCTTGTATGGATGCTTGAAAAAATATTCTTTAAAAAATCCACGCCTTGTATGGATGCTTGAAAAAATATTCTTTAAAAAATCCACGCCTTGTATGGATGCTTGAAAAAATATTCTTTAAAAAATCCACGCCTTGTATGGATGCTTGAAAAAATATTCTTTAAAAAATCCACGCCTTGTATGGATGCTTGAAAAAATATTCTTTAAAAAATCCACGCCTTGTATGGATGCTTGAAAAAATATTCTTTAAAAAATCCACGCCTTGTATGGATGCTTGAAAAAATATTCTTTAAAAAATCCACGCCTTGTATGGATGCTTGAAAAAATATTCTTTAAAAAATCCACGCCTTGTATGGATGCTTGAAAAAATATTCTTTAAAAAATCCACGCCTTGTATGGATGCTTGAAAAAATATTCTTTAAAAAATCCACGCCTTGTATGGATGCTTGAAAAAATATTCTTTAAAAAATCCACGCCTTGTATGGATGCTTGAAAAAATATTCTTTAAAAAATCCACGCCTTGTATGGATGCTTGAAAAAATATTCTTTAAAAAATCCACGCCTTGTATGGATGCTTGAAAAAATATTCTTTAAAAAATCCACGCCTTGTATGGATGCTTGAAAAAATATTCTTTAAAAAATCCACGCCTTGTATGGATGCTTGAAAAAATATTCTTTAAAAAATCCACGCCTTGTATGGATGCTTGAAAAAATATTCTTTAAAAAATCCACGCCTTGTATGGATGCTTGAAAAAATATTCTTTAAAAAATCCACGCCTTGTATGGATGCTTGAAAAAATATTCTTTAAAAAATCCACGCCTTGTATGGATGCTTGAAAAAATATTCTTTAAAAAATCCACGCGTTGTATGGATGCTTGAAAAAATATTCTTTAAAAAATCCACGCCTTGTATGGATGCTTGAAAAAATATTCTTTAAAAAATCCACGCCTTGTATGGATGCTTGAAAAAATATTCTTTAAAAAATCCACGCCTTGTATGGATGCTTGAAAAAATATTCTTTAAAAAATCCACGCCTTGTATGGATGCTTGAAAAAATATTCTTTAAAAAATCCACGCCTTGTATGGATGCTTGAAAAAATATTCTTTAAAAAATCCACGCCTTGTATGGATGCTTGAAAAAATATTCTTTAAAAAATCCACGCCTTGTATGGATGCTTGAAAAAATATTCTTTAAAAAATCCACGCCTTGTATGGATGCTTGAAAAAATATTCTTTAAAAAATCCACGCCTTGTAAGGATGCTTGAAAAAATATTCTTTAAAAAATCCACGCCTTGTATGGATGCTTGAAAAAATATTCTTTAAAAAATCCACGCCTTATATAGGCCTAGAAAAAATGTTCTTTAAAAAATCCACGCCTTATATAGGCCATGAAAAAATATTCTTTAAAAAATCCACGCCTTGTATGGATGCCTGAACAAATATTCTTTAAAAAAATCCACGCCTGTTGTAGGCCCTGAAAAAATATTCTTTAAAAAATCCACGACCTGTTGTGGGTCTTGAAAAAATAGGCCCTGAAAAAATATTCTTTAAAAAATCCACGACCTGTTGTGGGTCTTGAAAAAATAGGCCCTGAAAAAATATTCTTTAAAAAATCCACGACCTGTTGTGGGTCTAGAAAAAATAGGCCCTGAAAAAATATTCTTTAAAAAATCCACTCCTGTTGTAGGCCTTGAAAAAATATTCTTTAAAAAATCCACGCCTGTTGTAGGCCTTGAAAAAATGTTCTTTAAAAAATCCACGCCTTATATAGGCCTTGAAAAAATGTTCTTTAAAAAATCCACGCCTTATATAGGCCTTGGAAAAATATTCTTTAAAAAATCCACGCCTTATATAGGACTTGAAAAAATGTTCTTTAAAAAATCCACGCCTTATATAGGCCTTGAAAAAATGTTCTTTAAAAAATCCACGCCTTATATAGGCCTTGAAAAAATGTTCTTTAAAAAATCCACGCCTTATATAGGCCTTGAAAAAATGTTCTTTAAAAAATCCACGCCTTATATAGGCCTTGAGAAAATATTCTTTAAAATATCCACGCCTTATATAGGCCTTGAAAAAATGTTCTTTAAAAAATCCACGCCTTATATAGGCCTTGAAAAAATGTTCTTTAAAAAATCCACGCCTTATATAGGCCTTGAAAAAATGTTCTTTAAAAAATCCACGCCTTATATAGGCCTTGGAAAAATATTCTTTAAAAAATCCACGCCTTATATAGGCCTTGAAAAAATGTTCTTTAAAAAATCCACGCCTTATATAGGCCTTGAAAAAATGTTCTTTAAAAAATCCACGCCTTATATAGGCCTTGAAAAAATGTTCTTTAAAAAATCCACGCCTTATATAGGCCTTGAAAAAAAAATATTCTTTAAAATATACAATCTACTTACCCAGGCATTAAATACCAAAAATTTGAATCTAATACTCTTAAATATTGAAACATCTAGAAAAAGAACACCATCGCGATATATTCAGAGTGATATCAATATTACAAAGTATTTCTCTAAGTATTATTAATATAATTACTAAAACTAAATTGTAGGCTAATTAGTGAAGGTCCTCGGAAATCCTTATTTAAATTTTTTTTTACAGATAATTACAAAATTAAGGGTCTCTATAGGCTATGTATGGGTAGGTCCCTAAAATATCGATTAACAAAATATAAATATTTTGTAATATATAGAAATACACATATTTACAACAACACACGTATTCAAATGTCTGTCTATTCGTGTTCATAATATCCTGGCTTAATCCGGTTTCAAGGAATCCAAACTTGGTTTATCGGTAGTTGTAGCAGTGGCTGTGGTTGTTGAGTTACTGGCCCCAGGGGCTCCGTTTTGCTCCTTTTGACGCATTGCCTCTTCCATTAACAAGGTCTGTTCCATGACACGACTTCGGGCTTGACGTATGGCCGATAAACGTTCCGCCAGCTTGAGGGAAGGGAAGAGTGAACGGCTAAAGCAAGGCTGATAAAATAATTCACTTACCATTGTATTCGTCACCGTAACACCCAATTGTGGATTGGACACACTAAATGCTGTCATACTCAAACGTTCCAATTCCGCCTCCAGTGTCTTATAGTCCTCCCACATGGTCCTCTGGGTATTCAACATCTCCGCCTTATCCTGATACAGCAGCTGAATATAGGCTTCTAATTGTTCAAATTTCTTCTTGTTCTCGGCATCCGCACGCAACTGGTCCTCCTTCCATTTGCGAAAGGATTCAAGTAACTTTTCCGATTGTTTGCAAATTTCCTGTTCGTTTCTGTTAGAAAAGGACAATAGGATACGCTGAGGGTTATTATAAGGATGATGAATGAAGGATACTCAGGCCTACTACTCACTCGTAGGCCTACTACTCACTCGTAGGCCTGCTGAAGTCGTTTATAATCCTCGGTTAAATTTTTCAATTTTCGTTGGGTGTCATAGTGCTCCTCCTTTAGGCGATGCACCTCTTCGGCATGTGCCAGATCATTGGTTTTCATGACATGTTGTTGATCGCGCATAACTTCGTGGGCCGAGAAGAGCTCCTTTTCGATTTTCAATAATTGTTCTTGCAGACTTTTTTGCCGTCCCACACAAACGGCTTCTTTTTCTTTGAGGGCCATGACTTCGTCGGTGAGGTATTTACGCTGGAATGAGAAGACATCGAATTTAAAGAAAAATATTTTTTGAAGGCGGAGATTTTTTAAAAATATTTTTTCAAGCATCCACACAAGGCGTGGATTTTTTAAAGAAAAATTTTTGAAGCATCCCGACAAGGCGTGGATTTTTTAAAGAATATTTTTTTAAGCATCCCGACAAGGCGTGGATTTTTTAAAGAATATTTTTTCAAGGGTCAAAACAAGGCGTGGATTTTTTAAAGAATATTTTTTCAATGGTCAAAACAAGGCGTGGATTTTTTAAAGAATATTTTTTCAAGGGTCAAAACAAGGCGTGGATTTTTTAAAGAATATTTTTTCAAGGGTCAAAACAAGGCGTGGATTTTTTAAAGAATATTTTTTCAAGGGTCAAAACAAGGCGTGGATTATTTAAAGAATATTTTTTCAAGGGTCAAAACAAGGCGTGGATTTTTTAAAGAATATTTTTTCAAGCATCCACACCTTAATGAAGGGTCCCCAAAATATTTTTACAAGCATCCACACCTTAATGAAGGGTCCCTAAAATATTTTTACAAGCATCCACACCTTAATGAAGGGTCCCCAAAATATTTTTACAAGCATCCACACCTTAATGAAGGGTCCCCAAAATATTTTTACAAGCATCCACACCTTAATGAAGGGTCCCCAAAATATTTTTACAAGCATCCACACCTTAATGAAGGGTCCCCAAAATATTTTCACAATAATACCTACCGCCAAAGTTAATATCCGAGCCAGCCAGACAGACAGACATACTGCAGGCTGCGGGGCCATAGTACTTGCAACCGAAACTTGATGTTGACTTGCAGTGTGCAATTCAATGTAACGCCAATTTGGCCGGATGCCTTTGCCTTTTGTTCAGGCACTTGTGGCCGGCCTATCACCGTCAGATCATGTTATTGGCTACCATATCAGTAGCCTAAAATCATGTTTTGTGCGAAGTGGATGGTCAGTTGTTCTTTAAGGCTAAAACTATTGATCTGGGTAATAATCAAGAAATAGCAACAACAACAAAACAAAGCAAAATGTTGGCCTGAAAAATATTATTTAAAAAATCCACGCCTAGATGTAGGCCTTACAAATATTATTAAAAAAAATCCACGCCTCGATGTAGGCCTTACAAATATTATTTACAAAATCCACGCCTAGATGTAGGCCTGAAAAACATTATTTAAAAAATCCACGCCTAGATGTAGGCCTTAAAAATATTATTTAAAAAAATCCACGCCTCGATGTAGGCCTGAAAAACATTATTTAAAAAATCCACGCCTAGATGTAGGCCTGAAAAAATAGTATTTAAAAAATCCACGCCTAGATGTAGGCCTGAAAAATATTATTTAAAAAATCCACGCCTAGATGTAGGCCTGAAAAATATTATTTAAAAAATCCACGACTAGATGTAGGCCTGAAAAATATTATTTTAAAAATCCACGCCTAGATGTAGGCCTGAAAAATATTATTTAAAAAATCCACGCCTAGATGTAGGCCTGAAAAATATTATTTAAAAAATCCACGCCTAGATGTAGGCCTGAAAAATATTATTTTAAAAATCCACGCCTAGATGTAGGCCTGAAAAAATAGTATTTAAAAAATCCACGCCTAGATGTAGGCCTGAAAAATATTATTTTAAAAATCCACGCCTAGATGTAGGCCTGAAAAATATTATTTAAAAAATCCACGCCTAGATGTAGGCCTGAAAAATATTATTTTAAAAATCCACGCCTAGATGTAGGCCTGAAAAATATTATTTAAAAAATCCACGCCTAGATGTAGGCCTGAAAAATATTATTTTAAAAATCCACGCCTAGATGTAGGCCTGAAAAATATTATTTTAAAAATCCACGCCTAGATGTAGGCCTGAAAAATATTATTTAAAAAATCCACGCCTAGATGTAGGCCTGAAAAATATTATTTTAAAAATCCACGCCTAGATGTAGGCCTGAAAAATATTATTTAAAAAATCCACGCCTAGATGTAGGCCTGAAAAATATTATTTAAAAAATCCACGCCTAGATGTAGGCCTGAAAAATATTATTTAAAAAATCCACGCCTAGATGTAGGCCAGAAAAATGTTATTTAAAAAATCCACGCCTCGATGTAGGTCTGAAAAACATTTAAAAAATCCAAGCCTCAATGTAGGTCTAAAAAAACTTGAAAAAAATTATTTAAAAAATCCACGCCTATAAATACTTCAACTTAGCTGGCTTATGACAGAACTTTCGTTCCATAAGCCGAGCTTAGAAAAGATTTCCAGGCGCGTCGGTTTTTTGCGCAGTTTTTCCAATATGAAAGACCATATTCGGCAATGTTGTCTTCAACTTGATCTTTCTATAGTATTCGTGGCCTTCCCCATCTGCGTGAACCATCAGCTGGTTCACTTTTATATGCCTTCTGGCCATGGACGTACGCAGGGGGCGGACCGAGTGGCCCGGGCCCCGAAATGAATTTTTTTCACAGTAAATTTACGTTTGCAACAGCGAATTTTTTCATTTTGTACTACCGGACCCTCTCAAATAATACCTACCTCCAAATTATGCCGATGCTGCTCCCTTTCCATTAACTGAAATCGTTCATTCAGCACCGTTAACTGAGCATTGGCTGTCCTCAGTTTTTTCGCCTGATCCTCAAAATTTTCTTCCAGGTCCTCATACTTCTTTGCCAAGCCTAAGCGATGACTTTCCTGGGATTTCAAGAGTCCAGATAGGCGTTGGATTTGCGTAATCAGATCCCCTGTCGAAAAAAGTAGACACACTTTATCATATCGAGGGATATTTGAGAATAGATATTCGATTACCATTTTTTCTCTTATTTTCATTTAATTCTTCATTCAATTTCCTGGTCTCTGAGTGAAGAAAATATTCTTGGCGCTGTGATTTATCCAATTCTTTGGACATTATCTCCAAACGTTTTTCGAGATCCGCCACTCTTTGTTGATTATTGCAGCACATGTCGGATGGACTACTACTATGGCTAGCTTTACAGCTGGGATTATTGGCACGACAGGATTGAAAATGTTGGCTGTTATGTAGCGCCGCACTCAGGTGCTTAATATGTTGATCACGATTCACGAGGGCCTTGTGCAGGCTATCTATTTGGCATTTGAGATTATTATTCTGAAAAGGAAAATTTTTATAATTTTTTATTAACTCAAATATTATTAAAAAATCCATGCTTTAAAAAAATATTTTTAAAAAATCCAGGCCTTGAAAAAATATTTTTAAAAAAATCCAGGCCTTGAAAAAATATTTTTAAAAAAATCCACGCTTTAAAAAAATATTTTTAAAAAATCCAGGCCTTGAAAAAATATTTTTAAAAAATCCAGGCCTTGAAAAAATATTTTTAAAAAATCCACGCCTTGAAAAAATATTTTTAAAAAATCCAGGCCTTGAAAAAATATTTTTAAAAAAATCCAGGCCTTGAAAAAATATTTTTAAAAAAATCCACGCTTTAAAAAAATATTTTTAAAAAATCCAGGCCTTGAAAAAATATTTTTAAAAAAATCCAGGCCTTGAAAAAATATTTTTAAAAAAATTCCACGCCTTGAAAAAATATTTTTAAAAAAATCCACGCCTTGAAAAAATATTTTTAAAAAATCCACGCCTTGAAAAAATATTTTTAAAAAAATCCACGCCTTGAAAAAATATTTTTTAAAAAAATCCACGCCTTGAAAAAATATTCTTTAAAAAATCCACGCCTTGAAAAAATATTCTTTAAAAAATCCACGCCTTGAAAAAATATTTAAAAGAAAATCCACGCCTTGAAAAAATATTTAAAAAAAATCGCCTTGAAAAAATATTTAAAAAAAAATCGCCTTGAAAAAATATTTTAAAAAAACCCACGCCTTGAAAAAATATTTTAAAAAAACTCACGCCTTGAAAAAATATTTAAAAAGAAAAATCGCTTTGAAAAAATATTTTAAAATAAAACACACATTGAAAAAATATTTTAAAATAAAACACACATTGAAAAAATATTTTTTAAAAATCCACGCCTTGAAAAAATATTTTTTAAAAAATCTACGCCTTGAAAAAATATTTTTTAAAAAATCCACGCCTTGAAAAAATATTTTTAGAAAAAAAAAAATTGAAAAATCCACGCCTCTGAAAAAATATTTAAAAAAATCCACGCCTCTAAAAAAATATTTAAAAAAAATCCACGCCTCTGAAAAAATATTTTAAAAAATCCACGCCACCGAAAAAAAAATTGAAAAATCCACGCATCTGAAAAAATATTTAAAAAAATCCACGCCTTGAAAAAATATTTAAAAAAATCCACGCCTTGAAAAAATATTTAAAAAAATCCACGCCTCTCAAAAAATGTTTAAAAAAAATCCACGCATTTATAAAAAATAATTTTTTTGAAAAACTTCCACGCTCTGAAAAAATATTTAAAAAAAAATCCACGCCTTGAAAAATATTTTAAAAAAATCCACGCCTTGAAAAAATATTTTTAAAAAATCCACGCCTTGAAAAAATATTTTTAAAAAATCCATGACTTGAAAAAATATTTTTAAAAAATCCACGCCCTGAAAAATATTTTTAAAAAATCCATGACTTGAAAACTTATTTTTTGGAATCATAAAAATTATTATTAACAAAATAAAGATAAATGAAATCAATTTTGGAACCAATTGAAAAAATTTTGAATTTTTCTGAATTTTCACCCACTTGTGTTTCCAATTCTCTGCAGGCAGCCTCCTTAGCTTCGCTTTGCTGCTTCAGGGCCTCTTGCAGACGATCATTTTGTAACTCCAACTCCTTCAGAGACTTGGTTAAATCCAATGCACCCTCCTCCGCGATTGGATCCTTAGCTTTACTACAACACTCTCGCTTAACCTGAATCACCTCGCAGGACATTTGCTCCAATTCTCGTTTTAAGTCATCAATGATTTGTTGATATTTTTCATGGGTATCTCCACCTCCTCCACCGCCAGCATCATGATGATGGCTATGCTGTAAGGCAGCATCCAAGAGGGCTACATGAGGACATTCGCCGGACTATTTTAGTGGGTACACAATATTGAAAAAATTATGAATACAACCTATCCTCTGCTCCAAATCAATTTCCAATTCCCATACTTACCATTATTTTCAAATTTGTAGTTCTTGTAATATCAGTGTGTCGATTACAGGCTACGTGTTACCCGAAAATTTAGCTCATATTTCTCTTTAATATTCAAAAATTAGTTTTCATATTGTTTTAAAAAGTTTTGACGAAAGAAATTTTCTTTTAATTTTTTTTTTTGTTATTGGTTTCACTTTCATGTCGCAAATTTATTCACAAGTATTTGCACTCATCATCATCGTCGACATCAACATCGTCGCCAACGTTAACATTTTCGAAATTCAATAATTTTGCAATAAAACTTTGTCACGAAACTCCAGACGACGAAGAAGTGCCGGAAAACGAAAGCCCAGAAGAGTTCAAATGAATTTTTGAACTGAGGCCAAAGACACAAAAAAAAACACAAACAAACCTGTCAATGATTCATAGCCATGCCATTAGAACTCTTCAATTATCCATCAAATGGAGGAAGAACGGAAGATGTACAAAAAAAAAAAAAAAAAACTAATAGGGGAAGGGTTGCCTCAGAGGAATTAAAAAAAATTAGCTTCCAAAAAATACTTTTAAAAAATCAACGCCTTGAAAAAATATTTTTAAAAAATCAAATATTTTTTTTTAAACCAGCCCTTGATAAAATATTTTTAAAAAATCAAATATTTTTTTTTTAACCACGCCCTGAAATTATATTTTTAAAAAATCCACGCTTTGAAAAAAAATATATTTTAAAACCAGTAAGGAAAGTAGTAAAGTCGGACGGGGCCGACTATATGATACCCTTCACCACTTTGAGTATATTCAACAGATGAATCCTAACAGAAGTCGCATTTTTAAAGGACCAGTAAAATGAAATTGGAACCATAAACACGTCATTCTGCAACCGATACTAAATTGTTCATTTGGTCAGATATAGAAGCTATATCTAAATCTGAACCGATTTCAGGAAACTTAACACACATCATTCTAGACCTAATTTGTTACGCTGTGCCAAATTTCGTGCAAATCGAAAGATATATAGGGACTTTGGTGCACCATTTACATTAAATCTGACGAAAGTATATGTGGGAGCTATATATAAATCTGAACCGATTTTCAGGCAACTTTACACACATCATTCTAGACCTAATTTGCTATGCTGTGCCAAATTTCGTGCTTAAATCGACTCAAAAAGTGATTCTATGCATATTCTCAAAAGGAGCCATGGGTCTATCTCGATTATTTTTGCATGTTACAAACATATGCACAAAAACATAATACCCTGTACCAGAAAAAAGAATTTGGTTCAAGAACCTCAAAACCTGGGGGCTACCAGAAAAAATTGACCAATATAATATATATAATTTATAGTGGAGAGATGTGCTACCTAATAAGAACTCGACGTACTAAATTACAGTCAATTTGATCGAAAAAAACGATCAGAACCCCCAAAATACCAAAAATTTTGGGGTACCGTTATATGGGTACTACCAGAAAAACTGGACTATATTTATAATTTTTAGTGGAGTAATTTGGTACCCAATAAGAACCCAATGTACAAAATTTCAGCGAATTCAGTTATAAAACGAGCCCAAAAACCTCAAAATACCGAAAATTTTGGGGTACCCTTATATGGGAGCTATGCCTAAACGTGGACCGATTTTCTCCAATTTCAATAGGATTCGTCCTTGGGCCAATTAAGTGACCTGTGCCAAATTTCATCCAAATCGGATCATAAATGCGACCTGTACTTTGTTAACAAAAATACATGGACGGACGGACAGACGGACATGCATAAATCGACTCAGAAAGTGATTCTATGCATATTCTCAAAAGGAACCATGGGTCTATCTCGATTATTTTTGCCTGTTAAAAACATATGCACAAAGACATAATACCCTGTACCACAGTGTGGTGAAGGGTATAAAAATCCACTCCTTGAAAAAATATTTTGAAAAAATCCACGCCTTGGAAAAAAATTATTAAAAAATCCACGCCTTAAAAAAATATTTTGAAAAAAATCCACTCCTTGAAAAACTATTTTTAAAAAAACCACGCCGTGCAAAAATATATTTTTTTAAACCAAGCTATGAAAAAAATATTTTTTTAAGCCAAGTTATGAAAAAAATATTTTTTTTTAAACCACACCTTGAAAAAATTTTTTTGAAAATCCACGCCTTGAAAAAATATTTTTAAAAAATTCACGCCGTGAAAAATTATTTTTAAAAAATTCATACTTTCGTTCCATAAGCCGAGTTTAAAAAAGATTACCAGGCGCGTCGGTCTTTTACGCAGTTTTTCCAATTCGGCAATGTTGTCTTCCACTTGATCTTTCCATCTTATTCGTGGTCTTCCCCTTCTGCGTGCAGCATCAGCTGATTCGCATGTATATGCCTTCTGGGCTGGGGCATCTTCATCCATTCTCACAACATGAACTATCCAACGCAGCCGCTGCAGCTCAATACGCCTAACAATGTCAATGACCGAGAATAGCTGGTACAGCTCATGGTTTATTCAACGGCGATATTCACTGTCAACGCAGATCGGCCCATAGATCTTTCGGAGAATTTTTCTCTAAAACACTCAAGAGCTGCCTCGTCTGATTGCGCAAGTACCCATGCTTCCGATCCATATAACAGCAAGTGTAGTATCAGCGTCTTGTAGAGTGTGAGTTTGGTCTGGCGGTAGGTGGTCTTGCTTTTGAGTTGTTTGCTCAGACCATAGTAGCATCGGTTGACCATCACTATCCTTCTCCAAATTTCAAAACTGATGTCATTCGTTTCATTTATGGCGGGGTACCAAGGTATATAAAATCTTTAACTACCTCGAAGTTGTAGTTCTCAAGTTCCGAGTCTACTGGACGTCTTGCGCGTTGATACCATCTCAGCTTGGTATTCTCGCCGTTTACTGCCAGGCCCACTTTGGCAGACTCCTTATCAATTTGTTCAAAGGTGAGCTGTTAGCGCTCGCAATGTTCGACCCATTATATCGATGTCATCGGCGTAGGCGAGTAACTGGTGTTGTTTGTTGTACAGAGTGTCATTTCTGTTCACTTTTGACTCTCGTATGACCTGTTCCAGCAGGATGTTAAAAAGGTCCGAATTCTCGTTCGGTATTAAAGGGCTCCGAAAGGTCCTTTCCGACTTTAACTGCTGATTTTGTGCCCGGTAAAGTTATCCTGCATAGCCGTATTCATTTTACAGGAATGCCTAACGCAGATATGGCTTTGTACACCTCTGAACGGATAGGGCTGTCGAATGCAGCGTTATAGTCGACGAATAGGTGGAATGTGTCGATGTGTTTTTCGTGGGTTTTTCCAGGATTTGGCGCAGAGTGAAAATCTGGTCAATGGTGGATTTGCCAGGTCTGAAGTCGCATTGGTATGGCCCAATAATATCATTGACCATTGGCTTCAGTCGTTCACACAGTACGCTGGATATGCGTACTGTGTGATATGCGATGGGAAGTAGCCTTATTCCTCTATAGTTGGCACGTATCGTCTTGTCTACTTTTTTGTGCACGGGACACAGGATGCTGAGGTTCCAATCATTGGGCAGGCATATTCCTCTAGCCAAATTGTACTAATCAGCTGGTACATGCTACTTGAATAGTTCGGCTTTTAACCCAGCGGTACCTGCTGCTTTATTATTCTTCAGCCGATTGATTGCTATTCTGACCTAATCTTAGCTAGGTGGTCAACTAGTATTGGTTCTGGGGTATCCTCTTCACCTTGAATAGTAGCATTCAATACCAGAAGCTTTTCAAAATGCTCCTTCCAGATCCTCAGCACGCTGTCTGTATCTGTCACCACCAGGTTTCCTTCTTCATATCTACAGGAGGATGTGCCTGCACCAAAGCCTTTGTTTCATCCGTTGGTAGAATTTTCGGACTTCATTCTGACTAATGTACATCTCGATTTGCTCACGCTCACGTTTTTCTTGTTCTTTCTTCTTTTTTCTGAAAATACGTTTCTCTTCTCTCCTTTTCTCCCGATAGTACTCGATCGCATTACGTGTTGCTGCTGTCTGCAGGGTTGCCCTATACGCTGCGATTTTCATATCAGTAGCATTACGACACTCCTGATCGTACCACTGATTTCTTGATGGTGGTCTTTGGTACCCAAGTGTTGCTTTGGCTGCTGTTTGTAGAGAGTGGGCAATTCTCTGCCATTGTGCTTCTATATTATTATCGGGACAAGGGGTGCTTTCGTCAAGCAATTGGGTAAGTTGAGCGGAGTAGGCTACAGGGCGTAATCGTATGATTTACTTACGCCCTTTCCATCGCATTTCCTGTAAGGCAATAATATCGGCTTTGTACTTCTTGAGTACATCCGCCAAAGCGAGAACTGCGTCTGTCCTGTACAACGTGCGCACATTCCAAGTGCAGATTCGCAGATCGTGGTTCTTTATACGTTTGCGGGGGTCGTCAGCATTAGGAGGGTTTGGTTTTCTTTTTCTTTGCTTTTTATACCCTTCACCACACTGTGGTACAGGGTATTATGTCTTTGTGCATATGTTTGTAACAGGCAAAAATAATCGAGATAGACCCATGGTTCCTTTTGAGAATATGCATAGAATCACTTTCTGAGTCGATTTATGCATGTCCGTCTGTCCGTCCATGTATTTTTGTTAACAAAGTACAGGTCGCATTTATGATCCGATTTGGATGAAATTTGGCACAGGTCATTTAATTGGCCCAAGGACGAACCCTATTGAAATTGGAGAAAATCGGTCCACGTTTAGGCATAGCTCCCATATAAGGGTACCCCCAAATTTTCGGTATTTTGAGGTTCTTGATCGCATTTTCCGACCGAATTCGCTGAAATTTGGTACTTTGTGTTCTTATTGGGTAGCAAATCTCCCTACCAAACATTATAAATAAAGGTCCATTTTTTCGGAAAGCCCCCATATAAGGGCACCCCCAATTTTCGGTATTTTCGGGTTTTTGGGCTCGTTTTATAACTGAATTCGCTGAAATTTTGTACATTGGGTTCTTATTGGGTACCAAATTACTCCACTAAAAATTATAAATATAGTCCAGTTTTTCTGGTAGTACCCATATAACGGTACCCCAAAATTTTTGGTATTTTGGGGGTTCTGATCGGTTTTTTCGATCAAATTGACTGTAATTTAGTACGTCGAGTTCTTATTAGGTAGCACATCTCTCCACTATAAATTATATATATTATATAAATATTGGTCAATTTTTTCTGGTAGCCCCCAGGTTTTGAGGTTCTTGAACCAAATTCTTTTTTCTGGTACAGGGTATTATGTTTTTGTGCATATGTTTGTAACATGCAAAAATAATCGAGATAGACCCATGGCTCCTTTTGAGAATATGCATAGAATCACTTTTTGAGTCGATTTAAGCACGAAATTTGGCACAGCATAGCAAATTAGGTCTAGAATGATGTGTGTAAAGTTGCCTGAAAATCGGTTCAGATTTATATATAGCTCCCACATATACTTTCGTCAGATTTAATGTAAATGGTGCACCAAAGTCCCTATATATCTTTCGATTTGCACGAAATTTGGCACAGCGTAACAAATTAGGTCTAGAATGATGTGTGTTAAGTTTCCTGAAATCGGTTCAGATTTAGATATAGCTTCTATATCTGACCAAATGAACAATTTAGTATCGGTTGCAGAATGATGTGTTTATGGTTCCAATTTCATTTTACTGGTCCTTTAAAAATGCGACTTCTGTTAGGATTCATCTGTTGAATATACTCAAAGTGGTGAAGGGTATCATATAGTCGGCCCCGTCCGACTTTACTACTTTCCTTACTGGTTTATTGTAGGAGGGGTTTTCCGAGTGCGGGTAACTAACCCGACGCTTCAACGCATTTTTTATAGGTCTTATGGGTGAACTCGCGGCACACATTAGCTCACTATTTCAACGGGTGATGAAAATAGCTATACCAGGTGACTCCGTGGGGTGGTCAGTGTCAGCAATCCAGGCCTTGAAAAAAATATTTTTAAAAAATCCAGGCCTTGGAAAAATATTTTTAAAAAATCCACGCCTTGAAGAAATGTTTTTTTAAAAATCCACGCCTTGAAGAAATATTTTTGTAAAAATCCACGACTGCCCTGAAAAAATATTTTTAAAAATGAAATGTTCAACCCTTCCGCAATTTTTTATAATCCCATTACAATTAAATACACCATCATAATATCATCATTGATTACCCCTAAATGAGAACACGAGCCATTATTGCGTACATTAAGACGAATTCCAACACCGCGAAGAATACGAAAATTGCGTGCAACTTTATAGGAATTTTCATGCCAACCCCGATGCGTGTCATTTACTGTTGCGTAGCGATTGAATTGTTGTTGCCGTCGTATTTATTTGTTTTGTGTTTACCTCACGATTCAGGTGATAAATATGACACTGTTTTATTATTTTCAACAGATAACAGGTTTAGACGGCCTCCCTCTTCGAATGAGCGGGAGAAGTGGGCTCCATACATATATATGTCTATATGAGCGATTAAATGTGGCAGGTCAAGTTCGCCGATTCGTGTTTGAACAAAAGTAGTTTCTAATAATGAAGCTCGACTATATGACGAAGTGGTATTTTTACTACGGGCACTTACATACGACATACACACATCTATATATTTGCATATATGTATATGTGTATGAAACCCTCTCAATTTTATTCTCCGATTTTCTATATAAATGCCATAATTTTTTTATTCTATTTACGTTGTTGTTGGTGGGATGCACACAAAATAAATATGTTGCATTTATTGTACATAGAAGTAGGATAGATAGTGAGTTCTGTAACCCACTTAAGTTTATGCCACATACAGGTACCATCGATTCATGTTCAACTCCGACAGGCATGGAGACTGACTGGTAAACAAACAATAAATTTGTTTACCAGATATATGGGTATTGTTGTAGTACACCTGTGACATTAAGGAGGAGGTGGAATAGCAATACGAGGGTTCTATAAAGGACGTGGATTTTTTAAAAATATTTTTTTAAGGCATCTACTAAGGTGTGGATATTTTAAAAATATTTTTTAAGACATCTGCTAAGGCGTGGGGGTGGCGTAGGGGATGATAGATACCACGATAGATAGATACCAACATGGCGAAGTCCAGGCTTATCTCGGTCCCTCTTTCATCTCAATTGTGGACACTGACCTCACCGTGGTGCCACCTGGGGTAGCTATTTTCATCAACCCGTTGAAATAGTGAGCTAATATGTTCCGCGAGCTCACCCATAAGAACTATAAAAAATGGGTTGAGGCGTCGGGTTAGTTGCCCACTCTCGGAAACCCCAACCTACTATGTAAAAGCAAAGAAAAAGAAAGCCAAACCCCCCTAATGTTGACGACCCCCGCAAACGTATAAAGGACCACGATATGCGAATCTGCACTTGGAGTGTGCGCAAGTTGTACAGAACAGGCGCAGTGTTCGCTTTGGCGGATGTACTCAAGAAGTACAAAGCCGATATTATAGCCTTACAGGAAATGCGATGGAATGGGACTGGCGTAAGTAAATCAGATGATTACGACCTGTATTATAGCTGCTATGAAACGAGACATTCATTTGGCTGCGGATTTATGGTTAACAGGAGAATAAAAGACATCGTTTCCAGATTCACTCACTAAAAGCGAAGTTCTTCTACTTCAGTCTCATTTGCGCCCATGCTCCGACCGAATATAAAAATGAACAGGCCTAAAACATAGTTTACGAGCGCCTATAAACAGCATATGATCGTTGCCCTGGCAATGACATTAAAATTCTGCTAGAAGATTTGAATGCAAAAAAAAACGGAAGAGAATATATATTTAGCCCCACAGATTTTAATGCAAAAATCGGAAGGAAAAATATTTTTAGTCCCATCGTCGGAAAATTCAGCCTCCACGAAGAAACATCAGACAACGGCATGAGGTTGATTGACTTCGCGACAGCAAAAAAAAACATGGTAATTAGCAGCACCAGATTCAAGCATCTCGATATACACAAGGCCACCTGGATTTCTTCTGATCGAACAAAGAGAAATCAAATCGATTATTTTGTGATAGATGAAAGGCATTCATCCAGAGTTTTAGACGTCCGATCGATCCGGGGAGAGAATGTCGATTCGGACCATTACCTTGTAGCAGCCAAGGTACGCACGCGTCTTAATGTAGCAGCAAAGGTGCGATCTAATGTAACATGGAAATTTGACGTCGAAAAGCTGCAAACATAACAGATAGCAGAAGCCTACTCCGCTCAACTTACCCAACTGCTTGGCGAAAGCACCCCTTGTCCCTATGGAAGCACAATGGCAAAGAATTGTCCATTCCCTACATACTGCAGCAAAAGCAACACTTCGGTACCAAAAACCACCACCAAGAAACCCATGGTACGACTAGGAGTGTCGTAATGATACAGATGTGAAAAACGCAGCGTATAGGGCAACCCTGCAGACAGTAGCAACACGTTAGGAGAGAAACACGTAAGAGAGGAGAAACGTGTTTTCAGAAAAAAAGAAGAAAGAACAAGAAAAACGTGAGCGTGAACAAATCGAGATGTAAAGGAGTCACAATGAACTCCGAATATTCTACCAACGGGTAAAATACCAAACCGAAGGCTTTGGTGCAGGCACATCCTCCTGTAGAGATGAAGAAGGGAACCTGGTGACATGAAGGATCATTTTGAAAAGCTTCTGGTATCAAATAGTGGCGGTGAAGAAGATACCCCAAGATAACCAATAAGTGATGGCGGTATAGAATGTATATCACCTAGCCAAGATGAGGTCAGAATAGCAATTAATCAAGCTGAAGACCAATAAAGCAGCAGGAGCCGATGGGTTACCAGCCGAATAAGCAAGACTGGTGGCCAGATGCTTGTCAGGAGCATGCACCAGCTGATTAGTACAATTTGGCTAGAAGAATGTATGCCCAATGATTGGAAACTCAGCATCCTGTGTCCCGAGCACAAAAAAGGAGACAAGACGATATGTGCCAACTATAGAGGAATCAGTCTCCTTCCCATCGCATATAAAGTGCTATCCAGCGTACTGTGTGAACGACTGAAGGCAATGGACCATACCTGGAAAATCCACAATTGACCAGATTTTCACTCTGCGCCAAATCCTGGAAAAGACTCACGAAAAACACATCGACACATTCCACTTATTCGTCGACTATAAAGCCGCATTCGATAGCCCTAACCGTTCAGAGGTGTTTAAAGACATGTCTGCGTTCGGCATTCCTGCAAAATTAATTCGGCTTTGCAGGATAACTTTAACTGGCACAAGATCAGCACTTAAAGTCGGAAAGGACCTTTTGGAGCCCTTCAATACAGATCGAGGATTCAAACAAGGTGACAGTTAGTCGTGTGACCTATTTAACATCCTGCTGGAAAAGGTCATACGAAAGGCAAAGGGGAACAGAAATGACACTCTATACACCAAACAACACATGTTACTCGCCTACGCCGATGACATCAACACAATGGGTCGAACATTGCGAGCGGTAATAGCTCGCCTTTGAGCAAATTGAAAAGGAGTCTGCCAAAGTGGGTCTGGCAGTAACCGGCGTGAAGATCAAGATGATGGTATCAACGCGCAAGACTTCCAGTAGACTCGGACCAACTGTGGAACTTGAGAACTACAGCTTCGAGGTAGTTAAGAATTTTACATATCTTGGTACCGCCATAAATAAAACGAATGACATCAGTTTTGAAATTCGGAGAAGGATAGTGATGGCCAACAGATGCTACTATGGTCTGAGCAAACAACTCAAAAGCAAGGCCGCCTCCCGCCAGACCAAACTCACACTCTACAAGACGCTGATACTACCCGTGGATCTGAAGCATGGGTACTTGCGCAAGCAGATGAGGCAGCTCTTGGAGTGTTTGAGAGAAAAATACCCTCGAAAGATCTATGGACCGATTTGCGTTGACGGTGAATATCGCCGTCGAATGAACCACATCGACATTGTTAGACGTATTGAGCTGCAGCGACTACGTTGGCTAGGTCATGTTGTTAGAATGGATGTATATGCCCCAGGCCAGAAGCGAACCAGCTGATGGTTCACGCAGAAGGGGAGGGCCACGAATAAGTTGGAAAGATCAAGTGGAAGACAACATTGCCGAATTTGGTCTTTCAAATTGGAAGAACTGCGAAAACACCGACGCGCCTGGAAATCTTCTTTAAGGTCGGCTTATGGAACGAAAATTCTGCCAGCTAAGTATGTACTAAGGCGTGGATTTTTAAGAATAGTTTTTCAAGGCAGCCAATAAGGCATGGATTTTTAAGAATAGTTTTTCAATGCAGCCAATAAGGCATGGATTTTTAAGAATATTTTTTCAATGCCTGCAGTCAACAGGCGCGGATTTTTTAAAAATATTTTTTTAAGGCCCGCAGGCAACAGTCGTGGATTTTTTTAAAGAATATGTTTTCAGGCGTGTATTTTTTAAAGAATATGTTTTCAGGCGTGGATTTTTTAAAGAATATTTTTTCAAGTCCTATTTAAGGGGTGGATTTTTTTAAAGAATATTTTTTCAAGGCCTGCAGGCAGCAGGCGTGGAGTTTTTAAAAATATTTTTCAAGGCCTGCAGGCAACAGGCGTGGATTTTTTAAAATAATTTTCAAGGCCTGCAGGCAACAGGCGCGGATTTTTTAAAAATATTTTTTCAAGGCCTGCAGGCAACAGGCGTGGATTTTTTAAAAATACTTTTTCAAGGCCTGCATGCATCAGGTGTGGATTTTTAAAAATATTTTTTCAAGGCCTGGATTTTAAGAATATTTTTTCCAGGCATATGTAAGGCCTGGAGGCGTGGATTTTTTTAAAAATATTTTTTCAAGGCCTGGATTTTAAGAATATTTTGTCCAGGCATATGTAAGGCCTGGAGGCGTGGATTTTTTTTTAAAAATATTTTTTCCAGGCATATGTAAGGCCTGGAGGCGTGGATTTTTTTAAAGAATTTTCAAAGGGCATATTCGCCTCTGGAGGCGTGGATTTTTTTAAAAATATTTTTCCAGTCATATGTAAGACCTGGATTTTTTAAGAATATTTTTTTCCAGGCATATGTAAGACCTGGATTTTTTAAGAATATTTTTTCCAGTCATATGTAAGGCCTGGAGGCGTGGATTTTTTTAAAAATATTTTTTCCAGCCATATGTAAGACCTGGATTTTTTAAGAATTTTTTTAAGGCATATGTAAGGCCTGGCGCGGATTTTTTAAAAATATTTTTTCAAGGCATTTATAAGACCTGGATTTTTAAGAATATTTTTTCAAGGCACTTATAAGACCTGGAGGCGTGGATTTTTTTAAAAATATTTTTTCAGGGATTTTTTAAAAAATATTTTTGTGTAGCACTTATTAAGTGATCCCTCGTATCACCTATAATATACAAATAACAATATGTATAAAGGGTTTCTGGCTTTCTGGATAGGGACTTTATTTTTCAAAATATTGATTTTTCCCCTCGAGATGTTGGAAAGTTTATTTTAAATAATTTTTTATATATTTAAATCACTCATAATAAAGCACTACTTCAAAATTTGATTTTCATGTTCCGCTTAACAATCTGTTGTTCGGCCGTTTCGTGACAAAGTTCCACCAATGCACTATGGGTAAAAAGTATGATTTTTTGGCATAAAGTCAATTTTTTTTTGTTTTCATATTTTGAAATGTAACTGATTTCCTAAATGTAGACATCCATATTAGAAAAAAAAAACATTCAATATCAATGGGGGTGGCAACCCTTTTTTTGCTGGCGAGCTTTAAAAGTCAGCAGTTTGAACGTCACATTGTTTTGGTACAACTGGCGGTAAAAATCAGCTAAGTTCGAGTGCTTGTAATTTGACAAAATTTAAAAAATTAAAATGTGTAATTATGGAAAACGTTAGTGCAGGTATGTAAAATTAAGACGAGATGCTCTTTTTGTCATATTTGTCTGTTGTTGTAATACTGTGAAATGTTTTGTTTATGTTTAACTTTATATAAAATCTATACATTGTAGTTTTGTTCCGTGGAGTGTAACTTGTGAATGGCAAAGCATTGCAAAAAGGTGTAAATGCCAAGTTATTAACAAAAGTGTGTTAATTAATGGGTAACTAGCCTTTTTTGTGCTTTTTTGTGCCAACTCGTGTTTTTTACTGATAAACATGTGTTTGCCCATGCAGCGCTTATTGAAATTTGGAGCAGCAAAAATCGCTCAGAAGATTCACTTATGAAATATGTGTTACAGAATATCAATAATATCAGTTTAAATGAAGACCAAATGCGTTTGATATCGAAACAAGTTAAAGATTTTGATAGTTATATAAAAAAGCATTTGCCAAAGTTCAACCGTAAAAGTATAATTATAGTAATGGATGAGCAGTATGTTTTTTCCCAAACAAAATAGGTCGCCCAAAATTAAATTATGAACATGCTGGACCTAGGCTAAAAAGGAAATTAGCCTCCGAAGTTTCTTCACAAAATATGCTATATCATTGCTGCTATGGTTTCAGCCAAAATATTCAACGACAGAGACATGGCCTTTGTTTTGAATAAATCAGTCAGTAATGGAAATATAGCCGAAGTAAGGAACAAACATTTTGTTATATGCAGCTATATGAAATAGTGCCCCAAATCATATGAAAATTGGTAGGTCATCTTAGGAGCATAAAAAATGTATACAAACCAAATTTCACTTCAATAGCTTTAAAAACAAAAAAGTCGGGAAAAATCGGCCGATCGGCTATATGAAATAGTGCCCCAAATCATATGAAAATTGGTAGGTCATCTTGGGAGCATAAAAAATGTATACAAACCAAATTTCAATTCAATAGCTTTATAAACAAAAAAGTCGGGACAAATCGGCCAGAACGGCTATATAGCAGCTATATGAAATAGTGCCCCAAATCATATGAAAATTGGTAGGTCATCTTGGGAGCATAAAAAATGTATACAACCCAAATTTCAATTCAATAGCTTTAAAATTAGAGTTTATGCCAAAATAAACGTAAAAAAAACCATAGTGCAATGTTAACAAAATATTCAATTCACACTTGAGGAATATTTGTGACGCCTCAAAGTATGCAACAATTTTAATTACACTTCACTCAGGCAGCCATTCAGGCAATTTCAATTAATTTTCACTATTCTTTCACAAATATATTTTTTTATTTTCGGTGACTGCAAATAGTTTTGAAACTCCTTTTTTTTGTTCAGAAATTCTTTTAAAAATGATTTATATTTTTTTTATTTATGTCCTCCGGTATCACGTTAAGAATTTCCGTTACTACCATTTATTTTACGCTTATTCGATTCGAATCGAATGGTGTCGTTGTTGTCTCGTTTACAGACAATGGGGAAATGCGCGATATACCGTTTCCTGTCAGGCAATCGAATTCAACATTTATTTATTTATTGAGAAGTTCGACAAGTCTGTGATGAGTGTTTCGTGCTACACCACCAGAGCACCCACCGCTCTCCACCCCCTGGCTCCTGAGTGCTAACAACAAATTTGTTGTCCTTACTCTCGGATATTGCAAATATGTAGTGGTGTAGGTATTTTGGTGTGTTTTTGTTATTGTTTGTTGATCATCATTTAGTTTAACATGTAAAATAATCTACCCAGACAACTTCAAAACTTTGAACATAAGTTCGACTGTGTATTTATGTGCAGAATATATAAACCAATACCATGACGGCGTAGTTTAATTTATTATTATTTTTTATTGTGGATTTATACCCTACACTACGTGGATTTTTTAAAAATATTTTTTCAGGGTGGGGTAGAGGATGATAGATACCAAGGAACGGCTTTGATTGGCTTTAACATGGCGATGCCCAGGCTTATCTTGGTCCCTCCTTCATCTTAATTAGGGACACTGACCTCCCCGCGGTGTCTCCTGGTGTAGCTATTTTCATCATCCATTGAAATATTGAGCTGATATGTGCCGCGAGAACTATAAGAAAATTGGGTTGAGGCGTCGGGTTAGTTGCCCACACTCGGAAAACCCCTCCTACTATGAAAAAGCGAAGAAAAAGAAAACCAAACCCCCCCAATGGTGACGACCCCGGCAAACGTATAAAGGACTACGGTCTGCGTATCTGCACTTGAAATGTGCTCACGTTGTACAGAACAGGAGTAGTTTTTGCTTTGGCGGATATACTCAAGAAGTACATAGCCGATATAGTTGCCTTACAGGAAATGCGATGGAAAGGGATAGCCGTAAGTAAATCAGGTTATTACGCCCTGTATTATAGCTGTCATTAAACGAAACATGAATTTGGCGGCGGATTTATGGCTAAAAGGAAAATAAACTACCTCGTCTCCAGATTCACTCCAAAAGATGAGCGAATTGCCATAATCCGTATAAAAGCGATGTTCTTCTACATCAGTCTCATTTGCGCCCATACTCCGACCGAAGATAAAGATGAACAGACCAAAGACATATTTTATGAGCGCCTAGAAACAGCATATGACCGCTGCCCTGGTCATGAAATTAAAATGCTGCTAGGAGATTATAATGCAAGAATCGGAAGGGAAAATATTTTTGGTCCCACCGTAGGAAAATTCAGCCTTCATGAAGAAACATCAGACAACGGCATAGGGTTGATTGACTTGGTCGGCAGCCACAAACATAGTAGTTAGCAGCACCAGATTCAAGCATCTCTATATACACAAGGCCACTTGGATTTCTCCCGATCGAACAAAGAAAAATCAAATCGATCATGTTGTGATACACGGAAGACATTCATGCAGTGTATTAGACGTTCGATCGATACGATGATCGAATATCGATTCGGACCATTACCTTGTGGCAGCCAAGGTTCGCACTCATCTTGATGTTGCAACAAAGGTGCGATCTAACACAACACGGAAATTCGACGTCGAAAAGCTGCAAAAACAACAGATAGCCGAGGACTACTCCGTTCAACTTTCCCATCAGTTTGACGAAAGTACTTCTTGTCCCGATAATAGTATCGAAGCACAATGGCAAAGAATTGTCCACTCCCTACAAACTGCAGCAAAAGCAAAACTTGGGTACCAAAAACCACCACCAAGAAACCCATGGTACGATCAGGAGTGTCGTAATGCTACTGATGTGAAAAACGCAGCGTATAGGGCAACCCTGCAGACAGTAGCACCACGTAATGTGATGGAAAATTATCGGGAGAAAAGGAGAGAGGAGAAACGTATTTTCAGAAAAAAAAGAAGAAAGAACAAGAAAAACGTGAGCGTGAGCAAATCGAGATGTACAGGAGTCACAATGAAGTCCATAAATTTTACCAACAAGTAAAACACCAAACCGAAGGTTTTGGCGCAGGCACATCCTCCAGTAGAGATGAAGAAGGAAACCTGGAGACAGATACAGACAGCGTTCTGAGGATGTGGAAGGATCATTTTGAAAAACTACTGGTATCAAATAGTGGCGGTGAAGAAGATACCCCAGAACCAATAAGAGATGACGGTATAGAATGTATACCACCTAGCCAAGATGAGGTCAGAATAGAAATTAATCGGCTGAAGAATAATAAAGCAGCAGGAGCCGGATGGGTTACCAGCCCAACTATTCAAGACTGGTGGTCAGATGCTGGTAAGGATCATGCACCAGCTGATTAGTACAATTTAGCTAGAGGAATGCATGCCCAATGGTTGGAACCTCAGCATCCTGTGTCCCGTGCACAAAAAAGGAGACAAGACAATATGTACCAACTATAGAGGAATTAGCCATCGCATATAAAGTGATATCCAGTGTGCTGTGTGAACGATTGAAGCATCTGTGTCCCGTGCACAAAAAAGAAGACAAGACGATAGGTACCAACTATAGAGGAATTAGTCATCGCATATAAAGTGCTATCCAGTGTGCTGTGTGAACGACATTATTGGACGATACCAATGCGGCTTCAGACCTGGCAAATCAACCATTGGCCAGATTTTCCCTCTGCGCCCAATCTTGAAAAAGACCCACGAAAAACACATCGACACATACCACCTATTCGTCGACTATAAAGCCGCATTCAAAAGCCCTATCCGTTTAGAGGTGTTGAAAGCCATGTCTACGTTCGGCATTCCTGCAAAATCAATATGCAGGAGAACTTTAACTGGCACAAGATCAGCAGTTAAAGTCAGAAAGGACCTATAGGAGCTGTTCAATACCGAACGAGGATTCAGACAAGGTGATAGTTTGTCATGTGATCTTTTTAACACCCTGCTGGAAAAGGTCATACGAGACGCAAAGGCGAACAGAAATGGCGCACTGTACAGCAAACAACACCAGCTACTCGTCGACGCCAGTGACATCGACATAATGGGTCGAACATTGCGAGCGGTAACAGCCACCTTTAAACAAATTGAGGAGTCTGCCAAAGTGGGTCTGGCAGTAAACGGCGAGAAGACCAAGCTGAGATGGTATCAACGCGCAAGACGTCCAGTAGACTCGAACCAACTGTGGAACTTGAGAATTACAGCTTCGAGGTAGTTAAATATTTTATATACCTTGGTAGCGCCATAAATAAAACGAATGACGTCAGTTTTGAAATTCGGAGAAGGATAGTGATGGCCAATAGATGCTACTATGTTCTGAGGAAACAACTCAAAAGCAAGGCCACCTCCCGCCAGACCAAACTGACACTCTACAAGACGCTGATACTACCCGTGCTGTTATATGGATCTGAAGCATGGGTACTTACGCAAGCAGATGAGGCAGCTCTTGGAGTGTTTGGAGAACAATTCTCCAGAAGATCCACAGGCCGATCTGCGTTGACGGTGAATATCGCCGTCGAATGAACCATGAGTTGTACCAGCTATTCTCGGCACATCGACATTGTTAGACGTATTGAGCTGCAGCGACTACGTTGGCTAGTTCATGTTGTGAGAATGGATGAAGATGCCCCAGCCCAGAAGGCACATAAAAGCGAACCAGATGATGGTTCACGCAAAAGGGGAAGGCCACGAGTGATATTGAAAGACCAAGTGGAAGACAACATTGCCGTATGTGGTCCTTCAGATTGGAAAAACTGCGCAAAAGACCGACGCGCCTGAAAATCTTTTCTAAGCTCGGCTTATCGAACGAAAGTTCTGTCACAAGCCAGCTAAGTATGTATGTACTAAGGCGTGGATTTTATAAGAATATTTTTTCAAGGCCTGTAGGCGCCTGTTGTTATTTTTTAAAAATATTTTTTCAAGGCGTGGATTTTTTAAAATATTTTTTTCAAGGCGTGGATTTTTTAAAAATATTTTTTTCAAGACGTTGATGTCTTTAAAATATTTTTTTTCGAGGCGTGGATTTTTTTAAAATATTTTTTTCAAGACCTGGATTTTTTTAAAATATTTTTTTCAAGGCCTGGATTTTTTTTAATATTTTTTCAAGGCCTGGAATTCTTAATATTTTTTTCAATGCGTTGATTTTTTAAATAATTTTTCCAATGCGTGGATTTTTTAAAATATATTTTAAAGGCGTGAACTTTTTAAAATATATCTTCTAGGCCTTGAAAAAATTATTCTTTAAAAATCCACGCCTCTTCTAGGCCTTGAAAAAATTATTCTTTAAAAATCCACGCCTCTTCTAGGCCTTGAAAAAATTATTCTTTAAAAATCCACGCCTCTTCTAGGCCTTGAAAAAATTATTCTTTAAAAATCCACGCCTCTTCTAGGCTTTGAAAAAATGATTCTTTAAAAATCCACGCCTCTTCTAGGCTTTGAAAAAATGATTCTTTAAAAATCCACGGCTCTTCTATGCCTTGAAAAAATGTTTCTTTAAAAATCCACGCCTCTTCTATGCCTTGAACAAATTCGTCTTTAAAAATCCACGCCTCTTCTATGCCTTGAAAAAATTCGTCTTTAAAAATCCACGCCTCTTGTAGGCCTTGAAAAAATTCGTCTTTAAAAATCCGCGCCTCTTGTAGGCCTTGAAAAAATTTGTCTTTAAAAATCCACGGCTCTTCTAGGCCTTGAAAAAATGATTCTTTAAAAATCCACGCCTCTTCTAGGCCTTGAAAAAATGATTCTTTAAAAATCCACGCCTCTTCTAGACCTTACAAAATTATTTTTTAAAATTCCGATGGTCTTTGATATTCTTACTCTAGCCCTAAACATTGAAACATCCTCCAAAAAATTTGGCGGGAAATAAAAATGTCTGTATTTGTATCCATAATAATAATGTCTTTTACATATTTTTTCTCTTATGTAGTAGGTATATAAAATTAAGTATATATATGTATATATATACGTTTTGTTGTTATTATATATAAATTCGTATACTAGTATTATATACTAATGTTAGGAGATTGCATTTGTATTGTTTTCTTTTTTTTTTTTTTGTTGTACAAAATCTAATTTTGCATGTTGTTGTTAGTTTGGCACTCACAATGTTGGCTGTTGTTGTCCCAACAACAATCGTAATTTAAATTTAATTTCAAATCGATAACCTAAATTCAATTTACATTTAGTTTGCTTTCGTTGTTGTTGTTTCTGTTGTCCTGCTGACAACAGGCTCTTACCGAGTCTAGACAAATGTTAGTTTTACGTTTTCGATGTAAATAAATCAAAAAGACGAAGACCTGTCAGAAATGTTTTTTCGTTCAGGACGAAGGAGACCTTATGATACCTCTACAGCACTACAAGGGATCACATTGGCCGCATCTTAAAGTAAATCCTTGTCATTGTTCAGGATGAGTGTGTGTGGAGATTTTTTTGGGGTAGCTTTTATTAGCGGTGCCTATCCACTTCAATGTGTTGTGTAGGACGTCGGTGTATGTCGACTATCCTGATGTATGTCGTGCTGATGGTGTGGTCAAAGTACCCGTTAATGAGGCCGGAGGTGTAATGTTGTCAATGTCTTCACCTTCGCTAAGATTCTAAGGGGTACTCGTAATAATTAATAGGGGTTCTTGAAATTATCTGATCAAACTTACCACACGTTGCCTTTGCTGTTGACCCAAGCATTTTTCATGTTCTGCCAGGGCTTTTGATAATTCTTCAATCTGAAACAAAAATATTTGACTCAACAAAATTCGAATTAAAAAAAAAAAACCGCCGGATACCCACCTTTTTGTTTTGTACAGTGACAGTGTGCATGAGCTTACCCTCCCTCTCTTGATTGCTACGTATTATGTCCATTACAGCATTGCAAAATGGATTCGATTCACATTGATTATCCGGATTCTGAGTGTACATTTCCGTGTATGAGAAATTGTCCGTCTGGAAGAAAAAAAAATAGGGCGTGGATTTTTTAAAAATATTTTTTCACGAGGATTTTTTAAAAATATTTTTTAAGAGGCGTGGATTTTTTTAAATATATTTTTTCAAGGCGTGGATTTTTTAAAAATATTCTTTCAGAGGCGTGGATTTTTTTAAAATAATTTTTCAGAGGCGTGGATTTTTTAAAGTATTTTTTCTTGAGACGTGGATTTTTTAAAAATATTTTTTTTACGACGGGTGGATTTTTTAAAATATTTTTTTTAGTGGCGTGGATTTTTTTCAAAATAATTTTTCAGAGGCGTGGATTTTTTTTTAAATATCTTTTCACGAGACGTGGATTTTTTAAAAATATTTTTTTACGACGGGTGGATTTTTTTTCAGAGTCGTGGATGTTTTTAAAATGTTTTTTCAGAGGCGTGGATTTTTTAAAAATATTTTTTCAAAAGCGTGGATTTTTTAAAAATATTTTTTTCAAGGCGTGGATTTTTTAAAAATATTTTTTTCAAGGTGTGGATTTTTTAAAAATATTTTTTTTCAAGGCGTGGATTTTTTAAAAATGTTTTTTTTCAAGGCGTGGATTTTTTAAAAATATTTTTTTCAAGGCGTGGATTTTTTAAAAATGTTTTTTCAAAAGCGTGGATTTTTTAAAAATATTTTTTCAAGGCGTGGATTTTTTAAAAACAATTTTTTCAAGGCGTGGATTTTTTAAAAAATATTTTTTCAAAAGAGTGCATTTTTTAAAAATATGTTTTTCAAGCCGTGGATTTTTTAAAAATATTTTTCAGAGGCGTGGATTTTTAAAAAATATTTTTTCAGAGGCGTGGATTTTTTAAAAATATTTTTTCACGAGGCGTGGATTTTTAAAAATATTTTGTCACGAGGCGTGGATTTTTTTAAAATATTTTTCACGAGGCGTGGATTTTTTTAAAATATTTTTTCAAGGCCTGGATTTAAAATATTTTTTCAGAGGCTTGGATTTTTTAAAAATATTTTTTCAGAGGCGTGGATTTTTTAAAATATTTTTTTCAAGGCGTGGATTTTTTAAAAATATTTTTTTCAAGGCGTGGATTTTTTAAAAATATTTTTTCAATGCGTGGATTTTTTAAAAATATTTTTTCAAGGCGTGGACTTTTTAAAAATATTTTTTCAAGGCGTGGATTTTTTAAAAATATTTTTTCAAGGCGTGGATTTTTTAAAAATATTTTTTCAAGGCGTGGATTTTTTAAAAATATTTTTTCAAGGCGTTGATTTTTTTAAAATATTTTTTCACGAGGCGTGGATTTTTTTTAAAATATTTTTTCACGAGGCGTGGATTTTTTAAAAATGTTTTTTTCAAAAGCGTGGATTTTTTAAAAATATTTTTTCAAAAGCATGGATTTTTTAAAAATATTTTTTTCAAGGCGTGGATTTTTTAAAAATATTTTTTCAAGGCGTGGATTTTTTAAAAATATTTTTTCAAGGCGTGGATTTTTTAAAAATATTTTTTCAAGGCGTGGATTTTTTAAAAATATTTTTTTCAAGGCGTGGATTTTTTTAACATATTTTTTCAACATAGGCGTGGATTTTTTTAACATATTTTTTCAAAATAGGCGTGGATTTTTTTAAAATATTTTTTATAGGCGTGGATTTTTTTAAAATATTTTTTCACGAGGCGTGGATTTTTTTAAAATATTTTTTCACGAGGCGTGGATTTTATTAAAATATTTATTTACGATGGGTGCATTTTTTTTAAATATTTTTTCACGAGGTGTGGATTTTTTTAAAATATTTTTTCACGAGGCGTGGATTTTTTTAAAATATTTTTTCACAAGGTGTGGATTTTTTTAAAATATTTTTTCAAGGGTGATTTTTTCTTTCTTACCAAGCTATTGAACAAATCCGCCAGTTTTCTCAAAGCTTCGCCATTACACTGGTCAATGTGTTTGGTGGACTGCAAATTTGTGGATAACTCTGAAAAATAGAGGAATTTAAAAATCGGGATTATTGAAAGC